>NC_089589.1:83307122-83607122 GCF_019320115.1 Miscanthus floridulus
GGGGGGGGGGTGGGGGGGGGGTGGGGGGGACTTAATGGTGACAGCGATGTAGTATGTATTTTGGGGCATGTTCAGATCTTTCTGTCACTCCACTTTGTGTATCGTATTACCCAACATTGCCAGTATCTTTGGATCGCCAATGTTTTTTCTTTGCAAGTCTTCTTTAACAGCCTATTGTAGTAATGCCACATTATGACAGTTATTGCAGTCAGGAAAAATACATTAGATATATGAAATCAAAATCAAATATGATTTCTTCCCTCAAGCTAGACAAAATATGATCTTCAGTAACTTTAGGATTCTTAGTGTAATGGCAGGAAAATATATTTCTTTGATTTCCTAGCTCTATACTTCTGTTGCATGCTTTTCTAGACATACCATGTCCTTAGGCCTTACACAATAAGGGATGTAAGTTCGCAGGACTAGGTTTTTTTTGGCATTCCAGTAAACCTGTATATGATTCTTAGGTTTTCTGTTTGTCTACTAAGAGCAGTTGCCAAAACTCTTCTTCCTTTTTTAGGTTTCCTAACTTATCTATAACTCTTTGTTGATCATAGTTACGTGGTGAATGTTGTCTGTATTTCTGGTCTGCTGACAGGATAGCAAGTTGCCTTCTTAATGCATCTGCTTCTTAGATCCTAATTCCTGAACATGTACAAATCTGATTTTTTTTAACAATAATTTTGGACGGTGCTGTTGGTGGGGCTAATGTCTACATAGCTAATTCATACATTTCTCACCATCTTTTTATTTGAAATAGTATCTGAATCGAGAGCTATGTTTGATCTGGAAGATTGAAACATTGTAAGGATGTAAGCACAGATAGCTTTCTGTTGCCTGCAGTGTAAAACATTTCATTATAGATTGTTTAGAGCATCAGTGCATACTAAGTATCATGAAATGGCTAGTTTCTATTACTTTAGATATTGCATTATTAATACTTTAGAAGGGCAGGCCTGGTGCAGTGGTGAGAGCTATCTCACTGAGTCACCAGGTCGCGAGTTCTAAGCAGCCTCTCCGTAGATTTTGCGGGGGGAGGCTTGCCTCGTTTTTTCCCTTCCCCAGACCCCACTCATGTGGGAGCCTCCGGCACTGGGTCTGCCCTTTTTTTTATTGCATTATTAATACTTTACTACTTGGTTCATCACTTTTAGTAGAATTTCGGGCTTTTCCCATGGAACCTGTGTGCACTCATATTTTTCATATATATATATAATCTTCCATAGTGTTGTCAAAATAATTTGATCATGTTGAAGACAAATAACTGTTTTATTCTGCTGCAGGATCAAAATCTTACAGGGAAGCAGATGATCAACTTTTGCTTCAGTTGGAAGAGAAAGATGCTATCTCATCTGCTGCTACTATCTTGTCTGATCTCTGTGGACCTCAGGAATGGATTTCTATGAACAAGCTTCATGAAGTGGTAAGGAAGTTTTTTTTTTCTCATGGAGAAGTATCAGTAGATGCTATTTCTTTGCTGTCCCCCTTGTTTTAGCTAAAATCTTATTCTTATGGATGCTGCCATTCCCTGTACCTTTGCATTATGATAGCCTGAGCGTAACCCTTACCCCTCTACTGTCCTCCCTTTGACGAAATGAATTATGGTGCCCACATACACTCCTTTTCGTGTCTATGGCTATGCTAAGGGTATCTATAGGTTATAGAATTCCAGTAAAAAAGAACCTTGCATAGGTTGATCTAAGCTCCTTGTTCAGTAAGGATTGACCTCATGATCCAAGTAGAGTTAAAATCTAATCTGCTGTTACAAGTTTGTTTGTATAACAATCATGGAGTACCAGATAGTTTAGTTTTACTACCACTTGCAGCTGGGACAGCTTGAAGCAGGCTTGCGCTGTCAGACGTTAGTTGTGTGGCAATATCCCCCCCCCCCCCCCCCCCCCCCCCCCCCCCCCCTTTTTCTGCCCTTCAGAATTCGGATATGTCTGCTCGAACATCTGTATTTCAGTTCGCTGATAGTGGAAATGGCCCGATTTTGGTTTCGAAAAAAAAGATAGTACTCCCTCTGTTCCAAATTATAGCTGACTTTAACTTGCAGTAAGTCAAACTTCTCTAACTTTTACAACATCGGGTTACATTTATTTGAACTTGTAGATGTTAGTATACTTTTCTAATAACTAAGTCAAAGTTAGAGAAGTTTGACTTGGGACAAAGCCAAAGTGAACTATGATTTGGAGTGGAGGCAATATTTCTGTAGAATAAGCTTCTCAGTTTTTTTTTTTTTTTTTGAGCAGCCTAAGGTTTTGCTTGAGCAAGTTGGATCCTAGCTTTTGCAATGCTATCTGATAAATACATGTTTTTTCTAATATATACATTTTACTGGTAATTTCCACTGTGCTTAATGTTTTTTAAACAAGACACAGAACTACTGAAACTGGACATAGTCAGTCACCTTTCTACTAGTTGTAGGCTGAAAGCTTCCATACAATGGTATATGGGTTAGTATTTCAAAATTTGAACCATGCAAATTCTGTTCTACCAAATCCAAATGGGGTTCATTAAAAAAAAGAAAAAAACAAACCATATGTGGTCTTTTTTTAATCAAAATGTGGTGGTTGTAATCTTCTAGAAGCCGGTAGTTGCCACTTTATTTTTCCAGTACTAATAGGTCTGGGCACAACCAGTGTCTCATGATCAAGGACCATTTGGTGCCCTGCTCTGTTTTCTATTCTGTGCTTGACAGTTTCTTGTTTGCAATTATTGTTTACTTCCTGTGGCTTATGTCC
The DNA here is from genome assembly GCF_019320115.1 of Miscanthus floridulus. Classification (NCBI taxonomy): domain Eukaryota; kingdom Viridiplantae; phylum Streptophyta; class Magnoliopsida; order Poales; family Poaceae; genus Miscanthus; species Miscanthus floridulus. The sequence goes on from NC_089589.1 coordinate 83,309,867, forward strand.
TAATCAGATGTCGTGTAGTTTGCTCTATTTTACATTTCCTTCATGTTTATTATACCCTTCTGTTTATTTCTAACAAATCTTTCTGTTGTATTAGATGTTTGATAAGTACGGCAATATGTGGCACCACAGCAGGGTGCGAAAATATCTGACATCTGAAGACTTTCCGGAGACTGAAACTGATGGTAGACCATGGCATGGACTTGCATTGCTGCTAAGAAAGTACCCTGAGCATTTTGTGATCAACATTAGGAAAGGTGGGGGTTTGAGCACTGAGTTTGTCTCTTTGGTCTCACTACAATCTTGATAATTTCTCAAACACTCCTCCAAGGGTGGTGTTGTATAGCTTGGAGTATTCTTTTGCTACCTTTGTAAAAAAATAGTTAGGTTTAAAGGATTTGAGCTTTTTATTTTACTTTTGTTTGCGTTTTGGTTGATACATCGGTTGTGGAGAATATTCCCCCAGCAAATTGACAAAACACAGAGTTTAATGATTATTGATTTAGCCATGCTATATTTCGTGATCTGGTGCCATGCTACTTTGGTGGCCAACTTGTTGATGGGTTTGTGTGATGCCCTAGGGCTATGGATGAAAACGGTACGGATATTTTCCGACCGTATTCGAAACCGAATCCGTTTAGAGAGGTTGAGATCTGTCCGTATCTGAGTCCGGATATCCATCATTCGATACCGTATCCATATCCGAATACTCAAATCGTATATTTATGATGTCGATATCTAATTGTATTCTATCCGACATAGTTGACACTATCCGTATTCGAATCTGAATCCGGACAAAAATATGAAAACAAATATAATATCGGTGATATACGTCCGTATCCGATCCGTTTTCATCTACTCCCTCTGTCCAACGCTGTACGGTGTATTTTACATTGGAAAAGAATTCCAATCAAATCGTAGCCAACGTTATCAATATATTCAAATAATTTTAGATTTTGTAGCAACTGGCACTAAAATTGAATGAAAATATGCAATTAAAAATCCTAAAATTGAACTAATCTTAGAAAAATTATATTAGTTCAGAATGCAATTAAAAATTCTAAAATATGAAGCAATCTAAAAATAATTGAAATTTTGTTTCGGTTTAGAAAAATATGAGACCCATTTCAGATTTTTTTTTTCTCTAAAATCGTGTTGTATGTCTTTTCCGAGCTGGGCACCATGATCTGGAGCATGATTCTAAAAAACACGTGAACACTGTCACTGTGTTCCCGCTTGATCATGTGATCGAGGTGTGCAAGATCCATGATGTCGTGGGGCAAGCAATGCACCTAGCTCACCTGCAACATCGGTCTTGGTGAGGTCAAGGGTCGTGTGGCATGACAGCTCGTGCACAAAGTGTATGTACGGCATGTTCGTTTGGTCCTAAATGATCGTAAATTTTCAGCCAGATCAGTATTTTTTTCTCACACCAAATCAGCCTGCAGTAATAATCTACGATCGTATACGATCGTTTCAGCCGCAACCGAACAGGCTGGTAGTGTTTGGTTGCGAGACACAGCGATGAGATGTAACCGTCTCAGTTTTCAGGACGGGACGGTCCTGTTTTGTGTTTGGTTGGTGGAGGACTATTCTATTTTTATTTGGTTAGGAGAGATATCTAAAAGTGGGATAAAAAACCTGACTAGTGAGGTCCACCTGTCATTCTATCTTTTTTCTTTCTTTCGTCGTCTTCCATCCGCTCACACATGGCTGCTTGATTTTATGTGCTCGATTTCCTCGCGCTAGAGCCAGGACTACGCTTGCAGCTCGCATGGCCGCGCGCCGGTGCTGGGGGCCGCGCTCACCCACACGACCACGCACCGGGCCGGTGCTAGTGCAGCGCTGCCGCCGCCCGCCGCGGACGCGCCCTCCTGGTGGCCCTCCGCCACGTGGGCTATTGGATCGAGGGAGAGCGCTGCTTTTTTTTTCGTACGGAGCGCACTCGAGCGGTTCCGGAAATGAGCGGTTGGGGGCAGGGGTGACTCTGTCCGTTGAGGTTGGAACGTAGGAATTGAAAATATAGGAATAGGAAAAAATACAGAAATGAGATGAATATATAGTGGTAAAATGGAGGAAAAAAACGTAGAAAATAACTAAGAATGAGCGTTTGGAACGTAGGAATACATAGCACAAGAATCATAAGACTGTGAATGCTATAGTTACTATTAGTGCTTAATGAAATAATAATATATACTGTATTAGCTGCTCGATTCTCTCTTCTTATTTGATTTTCCTCGGGCAAGTGAGAAGGAAAGCGAAACCAGAGGTAAGAGCAGATGGTTTTTTTCCTATGAAACCGTGCTGTTGCTACAGGCTTCCGGAGAAAAGGGTCCGCTCGTTTCCTTCGTTCCAAACGGTCTCCTTGTCTTCCTTTCCTCCGTTTTCGTTTTCTTCATTTTTCCTACGAAAAATCTTTGTTCCAAACAGACCCTGAAATAGGTGGGATGCGGAGTCACGATATCTATGGAGTATGTTCATCCCTTTGCCTCTACGACTCTAAACCAAACAGGCTAAGAAAGAGGTCCATATCCCATCCTGTCCCAGCAAATCCCAGCAACCAAAACACTAACTTACCTGACAAGCCACCATGAGGCCACGCTGGTCACGTTGCGGCTCGGGTCGCCGTTGCAGCTCTATGCTGTGCCGTACTGACGGCAGAAGACATGGAAGAGGTTTGCTATGTACCAGCCGATCCGTGATGGGGCCTCGGTGAGGTCGATCTTGTATGTAGATCATTACCCAGAACAGCACATCACAGCTAGTTTAAAAACCCTATTAACCGGCAGTGGTGAGGTTAGCAGCCTGTTCAAACGATCGTAAATTTTCAGTCAGAATAATATTTTTCTCTCACACCAAACCAGCCAGCAGTAATATTCTACGATCGTATACGATCGTTTCAGCCCTAGCCGAACAGGCTGTAGATCTTGTATGTGGATCATTACCCCGGAACAACACATCAATGCTAGTTCAAAAACTCTATACTGGCAGTATCAAAGCAGCGAGGTTGGATCTTGCATGTGGATCATGACCCAGAATAACACATCAGTGCTAGTTCAAAAACCCAATCAACCGGCGGTATCAAAGCGAGAGTGCCCAAACAAAACAATAATTTTTTAATACTAGGAGAGACCCTACTAGGCAGCCACGCGCACGCGAAAACACAATTTTTTCGACAAGTCATGTGATTTTTTGCGCTAGAAACATGCATTTTTACGGCCGCCGGTGCTCGAACCCTCCAACCTTAACCTTGGCGTGTTCGTCCCTTACCAACTCCACCAGCAAGACGCTGGTGTCTATTAGGGATATTCGTCGTCTCTATTTTTTATTCATCTGATTTTTTAAATGAGTATTTGGGATTCTAAACGAATTCAAATGAAAGGTATCAACTAAAGTTTTTTAACTTTTCAAGATCTAGAACTTTGGTTTTTGTCATTTCTCCATCCGAGGTCGTTTGAAGAATTTGAATTTCAAATATGAGAAAAATTCAATCATAATTTTACTTGGATAGATGATTTCAAATTAAAATATTATCAACTACAAAATTGCATAAATTTTTGAGATCTACAAGTTTTATTTTGACCGTTTCTCCATCCGAAGTCATTTGAAAAATTAAATTTTAAATCTAAGAAATTCAAACGTAATTTTTTTATATAGATTATTTCAAATAAAAATTTGTCAACTACAAAATTGCATAATTTTTTAAGATATACAACTTTTATATTAGTCATTTCTCCATCCGAGATCATTCCCTATTGAAAGCATCTAGGCCTCTAGTTGGGTTTCGGTGATTAATGACAATACAAGATTACTATGACTAACGTGTGTTTTGCAGATGCAATTAAGTTAGGTCATGGTATTGGAGATCGATTGGGCAATCAAGGTTGTCATGCCCCTACGATGGAAATCGTTTCGGTTTTCAAAGGATGGACGACAAGGTTAAGGATGACTAGTTCTAAGTGTCGATTGGAGTTGGAGTGACACTTAGAGTAGTTTACGACTTTGTTTTTTCCTTTGGCCGTACTATTAAGGGGGGTATGGACGGGTAGCTTGACCTAGTTGAGTCTAGTGAGTTAGGTGTGGTGCACACTTGTTAAAACTAGCTCTAGGTAGCTCCTATGAATGCCTAACATCCTTTGGAGCAAACTTCATTCACATATGATCGAGAGTTGGAAGTGAATGGAGGGTCAAATGCTGACCGGACGCTGGCCACAGGGTCCGGTCAGTTCATTTGATCAGCAGTCTGCGTTCGGTGCGACCGGACGCTGGAGAGGTCAAGTGACCGGATGCTGAAAGGCAGCGTCCGGTCGACTCCAGTAAGGTTCCAGAGAAGGGAATCTGCGACCGGACATGTCCGGTCAGTACTGACCGGACCCTGAGGGTTCAGCGTCCGGTCGAGTCCAGTAAGGTTCCAGTAAGGGTTTAATGCGACCGGACGCGTCCGGTCAGTAATGACCAGACCCTGCCAGCGTCCGGTCAACACATTTTCACTGATTCGCGGGCTGAACTGACCGGAGCGTCCGGTCAACATGACCGGAGCGTCCGGTCAACATGACCGGAGCGTCCGGTCACCCCGCAGAAGCTCATAACGGTTCGTTTTTCAGGCTGCCTTATAAATAGAAGCTCCACTCGTGTGTGGAGTCACTTTTGCTCATTCCAACAGCTGAGAAACACGTTTGTGAGTGCCAAGAAGAGCAAGGTCCTAGTGAGATGATTGAGATTTGCGAATCTAAGAGAGTAGCCTCATTAGTGAATCAAGAGTAGCAAAGTGTGCATCCATCTTCTCATTAGGCTTCGCGTGGTCAAGTGAGAGTTCATGCTTGTTACTCTTGGTGATCGCCATCACCTAGATGGCTTGGTGGTGGTTGGGAGCTTGGTGATCACCTAACGGAGCTTGTGGGTGACCCAACTCAAGTTGTGAGCGGCTTTGGGTGATTCGCCATGACGGAGTGTCGAAGAATCAACCCGTAGAGAGCACTTGATCCTTGCGCGGATCAAGGGGGAGCTACACCCTTGTGCGGGTGCTCCAACAAGGACTAGTGGGGAGTGGCGACTCTCCGATACCTCAGCAAAACATCGCCGCGTTCCTCTCTCTCTCTCTTTACTTTGAGCATTTACTTTGAGTATTTACTTTGAGCAATTCAATACTTGTCTTTATATTTATAGAATTGCCATGCTAGAGTAAGTTTGGAACATAGGTTGCAAGTCCGTTGTGCGTTAGTTTGATAGAAACACTTTTCTAGGCACAAGGGGTTAATTAGGCTATCCATAGGATTTGATTATTGCAAGAAAATTTAGAATTAGCCCAATTCACCCCCCCTCTTGGGCATCTTGATCCTTTCAATTGGTATCAGAGCCTCGTGCTCACATTTTTAAGCTTAATCGCTTAGAGCAAGATGTCTCACGGGGATGGACCTCCTCCTATCTTTGAGGGAGATGACTTTCCATATTGGAAAATCTGCATGGAGGCGTACTTATAAGCTCTAGACGTTGGTATTCTTAGAGCCACCTCACAAGGCTTCCCAAAACCTCGGGATGCAACTAACTTACAAGGCAATGAAGTTAATTATGAAAAATGGAATGCAAAGGCTCGAAACACCATCTTTAGAGGCCTTTGCAAAGATGTGTTCAACCGCGTAAGGAACCACAAAGACGCCCATGCACTATGGTCGGACGTTTGTGCGCTCCATGAGGGAACCAAGAGTGAGCGTGAGGAACGCTATCATCTTGTGATTAAAAAGCTAAATTCATTTGAGATGCTTTCCAAAGAAAGTGCTAATGAGATGTACTCTCATTTAAATGTTCTTGTAGAGGAAGTCAATGGGCTTGGACTTACTCAAATGTCACCATCCGACGTTGTGAGAAAGATCTTAAGTGTCCTCCCCATTGACAAATATGGGCACATTGTGATCGTGCTACATCAAGGTGATCTTTCTGCCGCTATACCGACATAAATCTTGGGAAAGATCAATGCTCATGAGATGTACATGCACATCACGCCACAAGATGGCTCATCCTCTACAAAGAAGAAAGAGAAGGACTTAACATTCAAAGCTAGCCAAGATAAGGGCAAAGCAAGACTTGAGTATGAGAGCTCAAGTGATGAAGAAGATGATGAAGAAAGTCTAGCTCTCATGGTGAAGAAGACTGCCAAGATGCTAAAGAAGCTAAACAAGAGTGGCATTAAGTTTGACGGCAAGAAGAAGAAGTTCTTCACTAGCTCAAGAAGAAAGCCAATCTCCGAGATGGATTGCTACAATTGTGGTGAACTTGGCCATCTAGCTCATCAATGCACAAAGCCCAAGAAAGACAAGTTCAAGAACAAGAACAAGGGCAAGAAAGATGATTCAAGCAATGAAGATGAAGATGAGAAAAAAAAGAACAAGCCATACAAGAAGAGAGATGGTAAAAAGAGGGACTTCTATAAGAAGAAGAAGAGTGGAAAGGCCTACATTATCGGTGATTGGCTCACGGACATTGATTCATCAAGTGGATCATCCGATGATGATAGTGACAATGAGAAGGTGTCCGCCATTGCTATTGATCTTGCATCTTCACCGCCACCATCGCCATCATCCTCTACACACCTATGCCTTATAGCCAAGGGTGAACGCAAGGTAACTAAGAATGATGATAGTAGTGATGATGAGCAAGCTAGTGATGATGATAGCGATAGCGATGATGATGATTCACCTACATATGATGATCTTGTCAAAATACTAAGAAAATACACTAAGATCATTAGAAAGAGTAGAGCTACAAATGAAAAGCTTGATGCTAAAAATGATTCACTCTTAGCTAAGTGTGATACATTGGAAAAGGCTAATGATGAGCTTAGAGAAACTAATGATGCTATATCATCCAAACTCAAGGAGCTCAAATCTTTTAAGAAAGAGCTTAAAGATAAACATGATAAACTTGAGTGGGTGCACAATGAGCTCATCACTAGTCACAACAAGCTAAAAGATGAGTATACAACTCTTAAGATCAATCATAATACTCTTGTTATTGCTCAAGAATTCTTACCAAATGAGCCACATGATGCTACTAACCATGTTGTTAAGATTGATATAGCTACTTCATGTGATGATTTAATTAATAAGAGCATTGAGCATGGATCTAGTAGCAAAGGCAAGCAAGTGGTTGAGTGCAATGACTATGATGAGTATGTCAAGCTCAAGAGTGATAATGAAAAGCTCATGAAAGATCTTGATGAAATGAAAAGCCACAACACTATTGTGCTAAAAACTCTTAATCATGACAAAGAGTTGATCCTTGAGAATGAGAAGCTCAAAGAAGAGAACAAGAAGCTCAAGGAAGAAAAGAACCATGAGTTTCTCAAGGAAGAGAACAAGAAGCTCAAGTTGGAGAAAGAGCATCTCAAGGTGGGATTGAGCAAGTTTGCAAGAGGCAAGCATCTCCAAAGTGAGCTACTTATGAACACCATCATGAAGATGGATAGAAGTGGCATTGGATATGTGGCAAGTGTAGAGAAGAAGAAAGCTCAAGCTCAACAACAACAATCAAAGCCAAAGCCAAAGAGATGTTTTGAGTGTGGACAAGAAGGCCACTTTGCTCATGAGTGTCAAACTCCACCGCCACAACCCTTGCCCAAGCATGCTAGACCCTTTGCTTTTAATGCTCACTACATGCTTAGAAAAGATTCTAGTGGAAAGATGAAAGTCATGTTCTTAGGACCCCTTAACAAGAGTAGGCCTAAGAAGATTTGGGTGGCTAAGTCACTTGTTGAGAAGGTGAAGGGCCCTCAACAAGTTTGGATTCCTAAAGCTTGAATCTCTTGTGTGTAGGTGAACTACAAGACCAGTGGAAGTCATTGGGTTATTGATAGTGGTTGCACTCAACATATGACCGGTGATCCTCATATGTTCACCTCACTTGATGAAGAGGTAGATGGACAAGAGAAAATAACATTAGGAGATAATTCAAAGGGCAAGGTTAAAGGATTGGGCAAAGTGGCAATATCAAATAATCATTCCATCTCCAATGTGCTCTATGTTGCTTCATTGAGCTTCAACTTGCTATCCGTTGGGCAATTGTGTGATCTTGGCTTCCAATGTTTGTTCACCGAGAAGGAGGTTGTTGTATCCAAGGTAGATGACAATCAAGTGATATTCAATGGATTTAGATACAACAACTTATATCTAGTTGACTTCACCTCCAAAGATACTAATTTGAAGACTTGTCTATTCACCAAAACAACACTTGTGTGGCTATGGCATAGAAGACTTGCTCATGTTGGGATGAGCTCACTCAAGAAGCTTATGAAGAATGATTTGGTGAGAGGGTTGAAGGATGTGAAGTTTGAGAAAGACAAGCTTTGTAGTGCTTGTTAAGCCGGCAAGCAAGTTGCAAACACTCATCCAACCAAAGCTTTCATGTCAACCACAAGAGTGCTAGAACTCCTACACATGGATTTATTTGGACCAACAACATACAAGAGTTTGGGAGGGAATCTCTATTGTCTTGTGATTGTGGATGACTATTCAAGGTATACATGGGTGTTCTTCCTTCATGACAAATCCGAAGTTGCATCTTGCTTCAAGAAGTTTGCCAAAAGAGCTCAAAATGAATTTGAAGTGAAGCTCAAGAAGATTAGAAGTGACAATGGGAAAGAATTTGACAACACAAACATTGAAGCCTATTGTGATGAAGTTAGGATCAAGCATGAAGTCTCCGCAACTTATACTTCTCAACAAAATAGTGTAGTTGAGAGGAAGAACTGGACATTGATCACTCTTGCAAGGACAATGCTAGATGAGTACAACACCCCCGAAGCTCTATGGGCGGAAGCAATCAACACCGCATGCTATGCATCAAACCGTCTATTCCTTCAAAAGTTCCTTGGCAAGATACCTTATGAGTTGCTCAATGGGAAGAAGCCGGACGTCTCCTTTTTTAGGGTGTTTGGTTGCAAATGCTACATCTACAAGAAGCGGCAACACCTAGGGAAGTTCCAAAGATGTTGTGATATTGGTTTTCTTGTTGGTTACTCATTGAAGTCCAAAGCATATAGAGTATTTAATCATGCCACCAGCTTGGTTGAAGAAATATATGATGTGGAATTCGATGAATCTAATGGCTCCCAAGGAGCACATGAGAATCTTGATGATGTAGGTGATGAACCATTGAGGGAGGCTATGAAGAATATTCCAATGGGAGATATCAAGCCAAAAGATGATAAAGATGATGTACAAATCATTGATCAACCTCCTTCATCAAGTGTACCACAAGATGGTGAAAAAGATGGGAGAGTAAAAAATGAAGATACTCATATCTCCCATGAGCAAATGGTGGTACAAGCACAAGATGTTGATGCTCTACAACCTCCTCCTCAAGTGGTCAATAGAAGAAATACACCTCTCCTACAAGATCATCCATAAGATCTTATCATAGGGAGTTCATCAAAGGGTGTAATGACTCGATCTCAAAAACTTACTTCATTTATTGCTCATCACTCTTTTGTCTCTTGCTATGAGCCTACCAAGATAGAAGAAGCTCTTAAAGATCCGGATTGGATCAATGCCATGCATGAAGAGTTGAACAACTTCACTCGCAATGAAGTTTGGACTCTTGAAGAGCGACCAAAAGGTGTAAGAGTCATTGGAACAAAGTGGGTGTTCCGCAACAAGCAAGATGATCAAGGTGTTGTTGTGAGGAACAAGGCAAGACTAGTTGCAAAGGGGTTCTCCCAAGTTGAAGGTTTGGATTTTGGAGAGACCTTTGCACCGGTTGCAAGATTAGAAGCCATCCGTATCCTACTTGCATATACATCACATCATGAAATGAAACTATATCAAATGGATGTGAAAAGTGCATTTTTAAATGGCTTTATTAATGAACTAGTCTATGTTGATCAACCTCCTGGGTTTGAAGACCCTAGATATCCTAATCATATTTATAGGTTATCCAAGGCACTATATGGGCTTAAGCAAGCCCCAAGAGCTTGGTATGAGCGCCTTCGGGACTTCCTCATTGAGAAGGGCTTCACCATTGGGAAGGTCAACACCACACTATTCACCAAGAAGCTTAATGGGCATATCTTTATTTGTCAAGTATATGTTGATGATATCATCTTTGGATCATCAAATGAAGACTCATGCAAAGAGTTTGGTGAATTGATGTTGAAGGAGTTCGAGATGTCAATGATTGGTGAACTTACATTCTTTCTTGGTTTTCAAGTCAAGCAAATGAAAGAAGGCATCTTCATCTCTCAAGAGAAATATACAAAAGATCTTCTCAAGAGATTCAAGATGGATGAATGTAAGCCAATCAAGACACCAATGTCTACCAATGGACATCTCAACCTAGATGAGGGAGGTAACCCGGTTGATCAAACTCTCTACCATTCTATGATTGGTAGCTTGTTATATTTAGCCGCATCTAGGCCCGACATCATGTTTAGTGTGTGTATGTGTGCTAGATTTCAAGCTAGTCCTAAGGAAACACATTTAATTGCCATAAAAAGAATCCTTAGGTATCTTAAGCACACACCAAGCATTGGCCTTTGGTATCCCAAAGGAGATATATTTGAATTAATTGGTTATTCCGATTCGGATTACGCCAGATGCAAAGTTGATAGAAAAAGCACATCTGGAGGGTGCCATTTGCTTGGTAGATCACTTGTGTCTTGGTCCTCCAACAATAAAATAGTGTGGCTTTGTCCACCGCCGAAGCGGAATACATTGCCATGGGTGCTTGTTGTGCACAAATTTTATACATGAAACAAACTTTGCTAGACTATGGTGTAGTTCTAGAAAAGGTACCTCTTTTGTGCGACAATGAAAGTGCGGTCAAACTTGCAAATAATCTGGTTCAACACTCTCGCACCAAGCACATTGATATCCGCCATTACTTTCTAAGAGATCATGTTGCTAAAAATGATATTTCACTAGAAGGTGTAAGAACCGAAGATCAATTAGCGGATATCTTCACTAAACCGCTAGATGAGGCCACATTTTGTAGATTGCGGAATGAGCTCAATGTACTTGACTTTAGTAACTTCACTAAAAATTGAGCTTGTGTTGTCCCTTGCATTCATTGTAATATACAACATGTTTAATTTTTGGCAATGCATATGGGGCTTGTCTAACATGGTTAAGATAACCGCCGAAAAGCGTGTGAAGAAGCTTAACCTTGGATCAAACTTGACAAGCAACTAGATTTACTTACATAGTATTGCATATACATGGATGTTGTTTTGTCATTTTGTTCCATTTGCCCTCTTATTGACTATTTTCTTAAAAATAATTATAGCCTAAGGCAAAATATTTTGAAAAATATGAGGGTTTGAGAGAGGTCACTCACATCAGTCTCAATTGGTGTTTATTTGGATCTTATTCAAGTTGGGACTTGATTGGGAACAGGCAGCGCGAAGGAACTTTGAAGATTTGCTGGAAAAGGTGCACCGGACGTTGCTGTCCAGCGTCCGGTCAGTTACAGGAGGTGAACTGCTGGTGAAGGAGTGACCGGACGTTGCGTTTGTGCGTCCGGTTAGGAAGGGATCCAGCGTTTGGTCATTTAGAGAAGGAACAGGCTGTACTGACCGGACCCTACCTGCGTCCGGTCATGGACCACCGGACGCGTCCAGTCGCGATTCTAGAGGAATTGGACCTCTTTGGAATCGACCGGACGCTAGGTGGTAGCGTCCGGTCGCTACCACCAGAGCGTCCGGTCAGTGGATCTCGCGTGGCTTCAGGACTCTTTTTTGTTTCCTTTCTTGTCACATTGGGGGCCTATTTATTTCAATCGACCATACCGTGCTGACTTATACCACCATGACCTAGCCTCTGCTCGTGCCTTCGTCGCCGCCGTAGCTCTCCCGCGCCAATGCCGCCGTAGCTCGCCGCGCTGCCATAGCCTCGTGCCGAGCCCCTCGCACCACCACATCCGCTAGCCTCGCGCCACCGCATCCGCTAGCCTCGCTCGCCACCACGCCACCATAGCCGAGCCTCTCCGTGCGTCCAAGCCACCGGGCACCCTCTGTGCCAGCGTCGCCGTCGGCTCCCCAGGCACCAAGCGCCACTCAAGGCTATTTCCAGCGCCCTAGCTCTTGCCTTCTCAATTGCTTGGTAAGGCCTAATCCTTGTGTTGAATTTACCTTGCTTATGACCTAGATCCATGGCAATGCACTGATTTCAAATCATTCAGGGCTTTCGATCTACCCTAACCCTAGTTGGTTCCAAGGTTCCCCGCGCGACGTCTTTTCTTTTCTCGGATTGCTGATCATCAGGTAGCTTGCCTGTCGTCTCAACTTCGTACCTACATTGCTTGCTTCCTAGGTTTTCACATCTATTAGATATATTGTATTTATTTGTATATCCATCTATTCTATCGTGCAGCGAGTCGGTGCCGTTGAGGTTCTTGTGGCAATTGTTAGTCAACTCGGAGCCAAGCTCGCGAGTAAGGATCGAAGCCAAGCCTCGGGAGTGTCAGTTTGATAGTTGATCTTCATCAGCAGCAGTTCATCCTCTTGTCAGATCAGATGGCTCGCACCAAGAACGTTGGTGGTGGTCCGGGAGATGACGATCGGAGGCCCTCGCCTCGCCAGCCTGTAGGATCAAAAGGCAAGGCAATGAAGCAGGTGACATCCAAGAAGCGCAAGTACCCCGATGTAGAGACATCGAGAGCAGTAGCTATTGCAGAGGCTGCAGAGCGTGCTGAGAGAGGAGGCGCTTGCAGTGGTGTTGTCATAGCAGATCCACAGCTCACACCAGCACAGAGAGCAGCAGTTGAGGAGGCTGAGCGTCGTCATGGTGGTCCACCTAGGACTATCATGATGGTAGGACATCGACTGGCTATTGAGGAGGCTTGACCTCAGGGGGAGTCCTAGCAGGAGGCACAGCAGCAGCCCCCACCAGTAGAGCCTCAGCTAGCTCAGGAGACTTAGGAGGGCCAGCAGGCAGAGGAGACTAAGCCGGCACCCCAGCTATGCTGCTCTGGTCGTACTAGTGCTGTAGTTCCAGCGAGGCTAGCTACACAGCGCAGGGGTTCACACCCACCGCCCAGACCACAGGGTCCGCCTCCAGTGGTACACCTTGACTTGAGGGCCGCCACTGCTAGACAGGTTTGCCAGCTGAGGTTTGTTGAGTTCGATGTGTGATTCCCTCCGAGGAGGGATGAGAGAGCAGCTGAGGGTTTCTATACACCGCTCCAGGAAGACTTCTACAACGCATATCTGAACAGTGGGGCAGTGTTCAGATCTTAGAGAGTCTACAGTTTAGAGTCTATTGTGGCAGCAGCTGGAGAGCACATCCGCCCCTACTTGTCATATTTGCCGAGGCTCGCAGATCTGATTGGCTGGACAGGAGTATATGTACCATCTTGGGTCCGGTAGTTTTATGCTTCACTCTATGTTGATCCACATCACAACTTCATTCACTTTGTATTCAACGACAGAGATTACAGGGTGATGAGTTTTAGGGCCCGGGAGATACTGAGGCTACAGGATCAGCCTGTCAAATTACATGAGGTATGTTATGGACAGCAGGAGCCTCCTAGGCGTCCTCATGGAGGGTTGGTGCCCCCTATAGATCTGGTGCGACATTGCTTCAAGGAGCCCTTTAGTGAGGGGTCGAGCAGGAACCCTAGTGACCTGACTCCTATAGCTCATGTGCTAGAGGCCATTATCAGGAGGACACTACTTCCTAGGTTGGGATATAGAGAGAGTCTGACTTGCCTACAGCTCTGGCTCCTTAATGCCCTGATGCAGCAGACCATGTTCGACATTTGGGACCTCCTTCTATCAGAGATGGAGGATACTATTGCTGAGGGCTTCAAGGGTCGTAGACAGCTTCCTTATGCACATTGGGTCACATTCTTGATGCTCAAGTGTGTGCAGGTTAGGACCCCTAAGTTGGTTGTAGAGTACAAGGCTGCCACCACAGAGTTTCCCACATATAACATGGCACAAAGGATCAGGAACAGCACTCCATAGGCACCCGCTCAGCCCAATCGTCGTCCAGATGTTCCAGAGTCAGCAGCTCAGCAGGCCGAGATCATTAGAGGCATAGCCGCTATAGAGGAGGAGCAGCTTGAGGCACAACAGGGGATGCCCGAGTCCAGTGATAGTTCGAATGATGACTATCTGCCGATTTCTCAGATGCCTCCATGTAGATATGATGCATAGGCCGGCAGTTCCAGCTCAGCTCCACCAGCACCGTAGATGGACCCCGCATTGATTGCCATTCTTGAGCGGATGTAGCAGGATCAGGCACGGCATGCACAGGAGACTATTGCCAACTTCGCATAGTTTTAGGCTTGTTAGGACAAGTTCCAGCGGTAGCAGTAGCTCCTCCAGCAGCAGCAGCAGATGCATCAGCAGTAGTTACTCATGCAGCAGCATCTTATGGGATTTATGCAGCATGTAGTGACAGCACTTGGGGCCCCACTACCACAGCCTTCGCCCTAACTTGCTCAGCCTACCACCACTTCGATGACTCCAGCTATACAGCCCAGTGGTCCTTAGAGTCAGGGATAGCCTCCAGCTCGGTTTGCTTCACCTACAGTTTAGGTGTCCCAATGGTTGTCCTCACCAGTGGTTGCCCCGCAGTTCACTCCATATCACACAGGTTTCTCACTAGAGCAGTCACCCTCGCTTTTTGTGCCTGACACGTCAGTCTCCAGGAGTCTTGGAGCATCCTTCAGCAAGTTGACTGGCATGCCTACACCGCCTCATATGCATACCGCCGGTCCTTCTACAGCAGCCCCAATCACAGTGACTACTCAGAGGCTCCCCTCGTCTGTCGCCTCTTCAGATCCTACGACAGACGTACTAGCAGCTTCATAGGTAGCACCTGCCCCAGCTCAGACCCAGACCGCTTCAGCAACACTTCCTGCTATAGAGGGTCAGTCTATTTAGAGTTCAGGGTCAGATGATGATGGTGCCTAGTTCCAGCTTGCTCCACGTACTTCATCACCCGACTCATCCGCTGTAGCCCTGTCGACCGACCCTTAGGTTTTGGTGTTTGACGCCAAAGGGGGAGAGGGTTCGAGTATGTAGACTCAGGGGGAGCGATTTTCAGGGGGAGCTAGTTATCTAGTATTAGCTTATATACATTTGGAGTTTTATTTGTGTGATACACTATTACTTATGCATTCGTGTGTTTACTTTCATGCATATTATTATATCTATGTGATAGTGCTATCTAACGTGATTGTGATATATGACATGTGTGCTCGCAACTTTACATTATGTATATGTCATATCACTTGTGTTATGCTCATTTGCCTTTGCTTCCGCGTTTATACTCCGATGCAAATGAGCTTTGTTACTTGTACTTATGCTTAATTCATATCCTTTGAGTACATAGTGTTGGCTTAGGTCATATAAGCTTGCCTAACACTTTTGTTCTTATCGACAAAAGCTTATATGAACCAAGCCCGTCAAAAACCTCACTCTTTCACATACTCGAGGTGGTATTGTCATCAATCACCAAAAAGGGGGAGATTGAAAGCATCTAGGCCCCTAGTTGGGTTTCAGTGATTAATGACAATACAAGATTACTATGACTAATGTGTGTTTTGCAGATGCAATTAAGTTAGGTCATGGTAATGGAGATCGATTGGGCAATCAAGGTTGTCATGCCCCTATGATGGAAATTGTTTCAGTTTTCAAAGAATGGACGACAAGGTTAAGGATGACTAGTTCTAAGTATCGATTGGAGTTGGAGTGACACTTAGAGTAGTTTAGGACTTTGTTTTTCCTTTAGCCGTACTATTAAGGGGGGTATAGATGGGTAGCTTGACCTAGTTGAGTCTAGTGAGTTAGGTGTGGTGCACACTTGTTAAAACTAGCTCTAGGTAGCTCCTATGAATGCCTAAGATCCTTTGGAGCAAACTTCATTCACATATGATCGAGAGTTGGAAGTGAATGGAGGGTCAAATGCTGACCGGACGCTGGCCCCGGTACGACCGGACGCTGGCCACAGGGTTCGGTCAGTTCATTTGATCAATAGTCTGCGTTCAGTGCGACCGGACGCTGGAGAGGTCAAGTGACCGGATGCTAAAAGGCAGCGTCTAGTCACTCCAGTAAGGTTCCAAAGAAGGGAATCTGTGACCAGACGCATCCGGTCAGTACTGACCGGACCCTAAGGGTTCAGCGTCTGGTCGAGTTCAGTAAGGTTCTAGTAAGGGTTTAATGCGACCGAACGCGTTCGGTCAGTAGTGACCGGACCCTGCTAGCATCCGGTCAACACATTTTCACTGGTTCGTGAGTTAAACTGACCGGAGCATCCGGTCAACATGACCGGAGCGTCCGGTCACCCCGCAGAAGCTCATAACGGTTCATTTTTCAGGCTGCCTTATAAATAGAAGCTCCACTCATGTGTGGAGTCACTTTTGCTCATTCCAACAGCTGAGAAACACGTTTGTGAGTGCCAAGAAGAGCAAGGTCCTAGTGAGGTGATTGAGATTTGAGAATCCAAGAGAGTAGCCTCATTAGTGAATCAAGAGTAGCAAAGTGTGCATCCATCTTCTTATTAGGCTTCGCGTGGTCAAGTGAGAGTTCGTGCTTGTTACTCTTGGTGATCGCCATCACCTAGACAGCTTGGTGGTGATTGGGAGCTTGGTGATCACCCGGCGGAGCTTGTGGGTGACCCAACTCAAGTTGTGAGCGGCTTTGGGTGATTCGCCGTGACGGAGTGTCGAAGAATCAACCCGTAGAGAGCACTTGATCCTTGCGCGGATCAAGGGGGAGCTACACCCTTGTGTGGGTGCTCCAATGAGGACTAGTGGGGAGTGGCGACTCTTCGATATCTCGACAAAACATCGCCGCGTTCCTCTCTCTCTTTACTTTGAGCATTTACTTTGAGCAATTCAATACTTGTCTTTACATTTATAGAATTGCCATGCTAGAGTAAGTTTGGAACATAGGTTGCAAGTCCGTTGTGCGTTAGTTTGATAGAAACACTTTTCTAGGCACAAGGGGTTAATTGGGCTATCCGTAGGATTTGATTATTGCAAGAAAATTTAGAATTAGCCCAATTCACCCCCTCTCCTCTTGGGCATCTTGATCCTTTCACCTACCACTACACACTAACTTATACTCTAAAGCATATGAACTTCTTTGGTATGAACTATATAAAATCTTGTAAATCAAATATTTCAGCATCAAAACTATTTCAAATAAAAATATTGTGAATTACAAAGTTTCATATCTTCTCAAGACCTAAAACTTTTCTTTTGGTCGTTTCTCCATCCGAGATAATTCGCTACCACTACACACTCACTTGTGACTATATATCTATATAGCATATGGATTCCTTTTCTATTAACTCCAAAAAATCTTGTGTAGATATTTATGCATAAAAACGATCTCAAATTAAAAAAAATTAACTATAAAGTTGTAGATCTCATCGAATACTACAACTTTGGTGTAAAGTTCATTTTCATTGGACATCAAATGAGAAAGTTATGAAGGTTTTTGTGCGGTCTATCACTGTCAGGCCATTTCCCGAACCGACAGTGAGCCAAGAACTGATAGTGATGACCCAATATCACTGCTGGTTCAAGCTAAAAATCGACAGTGATAGGAATCAGCAGTTATGCGCGGGCAGCCACGGTTTGTAAGAAACCGATGGTGATGAGTCGACAATGAGTATCAGTTCTCTAGTAGTGGATGCACTTACACCGAGTGCTGGGTCAATGATGACAAACGAGGAGGGGTTGCATTTGTCCGGCCGGGTGTAGCCGATCAAGTCATAGATATTGGTTCGGAAATTTGAGAAGTCGCACAATAGCTACCACTAATGGTCCGCTGAGTTTGCGCACGTTGTTGTGATGTCCTATGGATGGAAAATTAATTAAATCACATGATATATGTTGGTAATGTGCAATCCTAATTTGAATTATTGTTTTGTTTGGAAAATTCCGTGCATGTCTCGACGATTAAAATACATGTTGGGGTTGATGAACCATTGTTTGTAGTTGCACGGCTGGTTGCGTGGTAATGCATGCTGCGTTCTGTAATAATAACGTCTTCAAAAGACTCTCTATATTCTTCCTAAATGGTAGGAATAGAGATTTTGGGAAAATACTACTCTCCAATAGCTTCTCCAAATGATCATCTAAATATAGTCATCTTGTATTTCGGATTTTTCATTAGCCAAAAATAGAAGACAAGAATTAGCCAAAAATAGAAGACAAGAATAGGAGTGCGTATGAGATATAGAAAAAAATGTTAGAGAGTGAAAAGATATAGAAAGTGAGTATGTAAATGACTCTCCAAATGATTATTTAGATAGTAAAATTTAGAAAGGCACTTGGAGATACTCTAGATGCTCTAAGGAGTTTTCCTTGCATCCACTATTTTATATTTAGACCTAGTTTTAGATTTAGGAGATCATATAAAATTTGAATAATTCTAAGCTAGGAAATTTAATAAAGTATGATTTTAGAAAAAAAATATGAAGCTAATTTCATATTTTTTGGAGCTAAAGCACATTTTATATATATGAATTTTCAAGAGTAAATCATATTTATGTTTTAAATGCATATTTTTTCCAAAGGCTATTTTGATAATTTTTTTTGAAAATTTATTTGTATAATTTTTCAATAAAGCCTAATTATTGACCCCTGAACTAGCAACATATAGTCCAATTTACCTCCCTTGTGACATAGCACCACGTAGGATGGTAGACATTTTTTTCCCACAATGGTAGAGACTGAATTTCACAAGTCACATAACGAAGTTACAAATTCATAGGTTCAAAGACATCCCCTCCTGTAGACAGCATTTCAATTTTCAATCAAAGCTACAGAGCACCAAGGGGTTGGAGAGGTTGGTGATAACCAAGGTAAACCTACAGCAGCAAGACCCACTGTGTATATAAGTTCCCCATTGGGTAAATTTAATTTGATCCAATTTCAGTATTGCTCAAAATTAGATGGTCTACAATGAACTCTTATAGCAAAAGCAATCATACTCCAAACATATATTTGGCTGTTGTGCATTAAAAATCGATGATCCATTGTTTCTTTTTTTCTTTTTCTTTTTTGCAAAAGCACTACTAGAGAACAGACTTTAGAACGATGTCCTAATTTGGCATTAGCCTCGGCATTTTTTGCCCCCGGGACTAAAGGATCCTTTAGTCCCAGTTGGTAATACCAACTGGGACTAAAGGTTCCTGCCCAACGGTCGTCCGCGGGGCAGAGATCTTTAGTCCCGGCTGGTATTACCAACCGGGACTAAAGCTTTTAGTCCCGGTTTGGGTGATGCCCCGGGAATAAGGATTAATCTTTAGTCCCGGTTTGGCCCTCTAACCGGGACTAATTATCCTGGCCTATAGACCAACTCATTTCTTCCTCCCCGAACCCGAGCCATTCCATTCAAACTCACTGCCTCTGTTCTTCAGCTTGCTGTTGTTCTTGCTCTTTCCTCCTCCATTGGTGTTGCTCTTCGATTTTGGAGGTAACAAACTTAATCCTCTTATGTTTTATCAGTAGCTTATCTCATTTTGTGATGTAGATGCATGTGTAACTTTATATGTTGGACTTTATTATGATTTTATATGTCATTTTTGGCTTAAAATCACATGATGATTTACATATATGTTTGAATAAACAAAAGTTAAATTAGTTCATCAAAATCACGCCTCGCTCGTCCTCGCTGGAGCACGCGCCATCCTCGTCCCCGGCGGCATACGTGATTTTACAATTAATTTTTCCATGAAATGAAAAACTTAGAAAATAGTTAGAAAATTATAGAAAATCCGTACTAGTTGAACTTGCAGACCGTGTTCAGCTCGGCGAGCATGTTCTCTGCCGAGCGGTAACGGACGTCAAGGAGGAGCTTTGATTTTACGAGGGAGAGCGGCAACGGTCGTGGAAGACCGTGTTCCCTTCCTCGTAGTATCGGAGCTCTTCCTTGGCCAAGTAAGGTGCCGTCCGGTGGAGAAATGCTCGCCGAGATGATCACATAAGCAAGGTTAACTAGTGCGGATGGTTATTTATTGAAACATGTTTTTGAGCTATAATTTGATGGATATTTGATAACTTTAGACCTACAAATGTCATCTACAAATGTTATTATCCTCGGCATCCTAAACGCCCGCGAGCTTGCCGATATCGAGCAGGTCACTTAGAATTATTTTTTCAATGAAATAAAATACTTAGAAATCATGCCTTTTATTTTTTAGAATTAAATTTTCCATGAAATAAAAAACTTATAAAATAGTTAGAAAATTATAGAAAATTCGTATTAGTTGAACTTGCGGACCGTGTTCATCTCGGCGGGCATGTTCTCTGTCGAGCGGTAATGGACGTCAAGAAGGAGCTTTGATTCTACGAGGGAGAGTGACAACGGTCGTGGAAGACCGTGTTCCCTTTCTCATAGAATCAGAGCTCTTCCTTGGCCAAATACGGTGTCGTCCGGTGGAGAAATACTCGTCGAGATGATCACGTAAGCAAGGTCAACTAGTACGGATGGTTATTTATTGAAACATGTTTTTGAGCTATGTGATTTCTATGTCATTTTTAGCTCAAAATCACATGATGATTTACAATAGTAAAATCACTTGATAGTTTGGTATTTTACTATTATACATAGTACATATTTCATGGTTTAGTTAGATAAATAAATAATTTTAGTTTTGTTTAAATATATTATTTTAGAAAATGTGAAATTTACACTACTTTGCAAAAATAAGTATAGAAAGTAGATGACAACTGGTACCGGATCCTCGGCCTCTCGTTCGGTTGCGAAACGACTGAGGCCAGAACTCCCTCTCATTATCTGCGGCAAGTGTAAGCAGAAGATTGTGATAGAGTACCGAGTCAAGAGATAGGGACCCAATAGGGTCGTGTTTTTTATAAGTGCCCGGATCACGATGTGAGTTTCTTACGCATTTGATTATTATGGCTAATTGACCTGCTTTTCTTGAATATTTTTGACTAAATATTTTTTGGCTTTAATTTCAGTGGGAGGGCAATGGATGCGATGGTTGATACTGGGAGGAAGATTATGCTACATACATGCAGAATTCGGGTGCGCTTGAGGTAGCGGCTGCTGATAATGAGGCAGTGAGCCAGCAAGAGAAGCTTATTGATATTCAACATAAGAATGATTTGTCTGTTTTAGTTGCGTACGGTCACGAAATAATTATGTTACTGAAGTGCATTGTAGTTTTAGTTTGTTTAGTGATAGTTGGGATTGCTTACGTTGTAGCCAGGCTTAGTTAATTAATCAACCGTGTGTGTGTCATCTATGTTGTGTAACAAAATACTTAATTATGTTCAAGGTTTTCATAATTTGTCGTGTAATGCAGATTATGTCACGCCATTGGATGTACAATGCCGATCGCCGCTCCCAAGACTTTATTGAGGGCTTGCACTATTTCTTAGGTGTGGTCGAGGCAAATAAGCGGGATGGTTTCATGTGCTGTACATGTGCCATATGTAAGAATTTAAAGGAATATTCAAGCTCAATGAGTCTTCATTCACATTTGCTTAAGTCAGGTTTCATGTCAAACTATATATGTTGGACTAAGTATGGAGAAAGCGGGGTCATGATGGAAGAAGGTGAAGGAGAAGATTTAGACATTGATGACATTATTGCTCAGTATGGTGCCTTTGATGATACTACAATGGGGAGAGATGAAGAAGAGGTAGCGGCAGAAGATGATCTCGGTGATGCTCTTGGCGATGCCATTCGTGATGCACAACAAGAATGTGAAAGTGAAAAAGAGAAAGTTAAGTTCGAGCGCATGCTTGAGGATCATAGGAAGTTGCTATACCTGACGGTCGAAGAGGAGCAAAAAAAAGTTGGGTACAACACTGGAATTGCTACAGTGGAAGGCAAAGAATGGTGTATCCGACAAGGCATTTGGGAATTTATTGAACCTCATAAAGAAGATGCTTCCGAAGCCAAATGAATTGCCCACCACTACGTACGAAGCAAAAAAGGTTATCTACCCTTTGGGATTAAAAATCTAGAAGATACATGCATGTCCTAATGACTGCATCCTCTACCATGGCAATGAATACGAGAATTTGGATGAATGCCCGGTATGTAAAGCAGTGCGGTATAAGATCAGGCGCGATGATCCTGGTGACGTCGAGGGTGAACAACGTCCTAGAAAGAAAATCCCTGCCAAGGTTATGTGGTATACTCCTATAATACCACGCTTAAAATGTTTGTTCAGAAATAAAGACCATGCAAAGTTGTTGCGGTAGCATAAAGAAGACCGTAAGGTAGACAATATGCTGAGACACCCAGCTGATGGGTCCCAGTGGAGAGCGATAGATAGGTAATTTCTAGAGTTTGCAAATGAGGCTAGAAACTTAAGGTTCACCTTAAGTAAAGATGGTATGAATCCTTTTGGGGAGTAGAGCACTAGTCATAGCACATGGCTAGTTACTCTATGTATCTACTACCTTCCTCCATGGTTATGCATGAAGCGGAAGTTCATTATGATGCCGATCCTCATCCAAAGTCTAAGGCAACCTAGCAACGACATTGATGTCTATCTGAAGCCATTAGTTGAAGAACTTCTAGTTTTATGGAACAAACCAGGTGTACGTGTTTGGGATGAGTACAAATAAGAACACTTTGACCTACAAGCAATGTTGTTCATAACAATCAATGATTGGCCTGCTTTAAGTAATCTTTCAGGTCAGACAAACAAAGGATATAATGCATGCACACACTGTTTTGATGACCTTGACAGTATATATTTGAAAAGATGTCGAAAGGTCGTGTACCTTGGCCATCGTCGATTCCTTCCTTTGAATCACCAAGTAAGAAAGAAATGTAAGCATTTTAAAGGTAAGCCAGACCACCGGAAGAAGCCTCATAACCGAACCGGGGAAGATGTACTCGCAATGGTCAAGGATGTGAAAGTAGTATTTGGAAAGGGACAAGGCAGCGAATCTGTTCCCAAAGATGCTAAGGGACACACACCTATGTGGAAGAAGAAGTCCATCTTTTGGGAGCTACCCTATTGGCAAGTCCTAGAGGTCCGCAACGCAATCGACGAGATGCACCTAACAAAGAATTTTTGTGTGAACCTGTTAGGATTCATGGGTGTGTACGGAAAGCCAAAGGATTCACTTGAAGCACGCCAGGACTTGCAGGGCATGAAAGAATGAGACAACCTTCATCCAGAGAAGACAGATGATGGACGTCATTACTTAAGTCCTGCTAGCTACACGCTTAGCAAAGAAGAGAGGGACAACATGTTCGAATGTCTAAGCAGCATCAAGGTACCATCGGGATTCTCCTCCAATATAAAGGGTATAATAAATATGCCAGAGAAGAAATTCCTAAACTTAAAGTCCCATGACTGCCACGTGCTTATGACGCAATTGCTTTCAGTTTCTTTAAGAGGAATTCTACCTCCACATGTACGTCTAGCCACCGTGAAGCTATGTGCATTCCTCAATGTAATTTCTCAGAAGGCAATCAATCCAGTGGAACTAGCTACTCTACAGAATGATGTGGTTTAATGTCTTGTCAGCTTTGAGTTGGTGTTCTCTCCATCCTTCTTTAATATCATGACACACCTCCTAGTTCATTTGGTGAAGGAGATTAGTATTCTTGGACCTATGTTCTTACATAACATGTTCCCCTTTGAGAGGTTTATGGGAGTCTTGAAGAAATATGTGAAAGTCCGTTCTAAGCCTAAAGGAAGCATCGCCCAGGGCTATGGAACAGAGGAGGTCATTGAGTTTTGTGTTGACTTTATTCCTGACCTTGCCTCGATTGGCGTTCTTGAATCGCAACACGAGGGGAGACTCAGTGGTAAAGGAACTTTAGGGAAGAAAACATATATTAGCATGGAAGACGATTATTTCAATAAAGCACACTACATAGTTCTTCAGAACTCGTCATTGGTGCATCCGTACATCGAGATACATAAGGAGTTCTTACGATCCAAGTTTCTAGGGAAGACTGAAGCTTGGATTAGGCGTCAGCAGATGGAAAGTTTTAGTGGTTGTGAAAAGAATGTTAAGGCGATGACAATATTGATGAGCAACTATATTTGTTGGCTAGGCAACCATCATGGCATATCCTCACGTACCAAGGGTACGAGATAAATGGGAATACATTTTACACAGTTGCCCAAGATAAAAGGAGCACCAATCAAAATAGTGGTGTTCGCATAGATGGCACAGATCCAAATGGGAATATACAAACATATTATGGCCTCATAGAAGATATATGGGAACTAGACTACGCACCTAATTTTAAAGTCCCATTGTTCCGGTGCCAATGGGTGAAGCTGACCGGAGGAGGGGTAACAGTCGATAAAGAGTATGGAATGACAACAGTGGACCTCAACAATATTAGGTACAAAGACGAACCATTCGTCTTTGCTGCCGATGTGAGTCAGATGTTCTATGTGAAAGACATGTCTATAAAATCAAAGAGAGGAAAAAACAAAGACATCAACTCAATGATCAATGAGCCAAAGCGCTATATAGTTCTTTCTGGGAAAATAAATATAGTGGAAATTGAAGACAAGTCAGACATGTTAGAAGATTATGAAAGAAATGTCTGAATTCCACCCTTCATAGTGAAGAAAGATCCAAGCATCATGTTAAATGATGAAGACACTCCATGGTTATGACAAGATCATAACCAAGGGTCATACGTCAAGAAGAAATTCACTGTTGTGCCCGAATGATACAACGATGCACTATTGTCACATAGTTTTAGAAAGTCTATATGAGATTCAAGAATTTGTAACTAGTGTTTGATAAAACTTTCTCAAATAAAAAAATGAGCTATGTAACAATTGTAGATCTTGCTAAGATGATCAAACTTGGTATTCAGAGATTTTTTATCTGAGATCATTTAGTGTCTCATTTGAGCAAGTTTGACTAAGTCAAATTTGGTCAAATGAAAAAACAACACTTTGACTCTAGTATTATGGACTCTAAATGACTTCAAATTGAAAAGTTTTGAATACCAAGTTTGTTAAAATCATCAAGATCTACAATTGTTGTTTTGGTCATCTTTCCATTTGAGATAGTTTGGATGGTTCAAATTTGTGATTTTTAAATTTTAACGCCTACAAACTAGTTTTCGGAACCCTAGATTGTCTCAAATTGAAAAGTTTTGAATACCAAGTTTGTTCAGCTCATTAAGATCTACAATCCTTATATAGGCCATTTTTTCATTTGAGAAATTTTGAACAAAATGTAGTTCAAATTTCACAAGTGTGTGACATAGTTTTAGAAAGTCTATATGAGATTCAAGAATTTGTGACTAGTATTTAATAAAACATTCTCAAATGGGAAAATGAGCTATATAACAATTGTAGATCTTGCTGAGATGATCAAACTTGGTATTCAGAGATTTTTTATCTGAGGTCATTTAGTGTCTCATTTGAGCAAGTTTGACCAAGTTAAATTCGGTTAAATGAAAAAACAACACTTTGACTCTAGTATTATGGACTCTAAATGACTTCAAATTGAAAAGTTTTGAATACCAAGTTTGTTAAAATCATCAAGATCTACAATTGTTGTTTTGGTCATCTTTCCATTTGAGATAGTTTGGATGGTTCAAATTTGTGATTTTTAAATTTCGACGCCTACAAACTAGTTTTCAGAACCCTAAATTGTCTCAAATTGAAAAGTTTTGAATATTAAGTTTGTTCAGCTCATCAAGATCTACAATCCTTATATAGGCTATTTTTTCATTTGAGAAAGTTTGAACAAAATGTAGTTCAAACTTCACAAGTGTGTGACATAGTTTTAGAAAGTCTATATGAGATTCAAGAATTTGTGACTAGTGTTTGATAAAACATTCTCAAATGGGAAAATGAGCTATGTAACAATTGTAGATCTTGCTGAGATGATCAAACTTGGTATTCAGAGATTTTTCATCTGAGGTCATTTAGTGTCTCATTTGAGCAAGTTTGACCAAGTCAAATTTGGTCAAATGAAAAAACAACACTTTGACTCTAGTATTATGGACTCTAAATGACTTCAAATTGAAAAGTTTTGAATACCAAGTTTGTTAAAATCATCGAGATCTACAATTGTTGTTTTGGTCAACTTTCCATTTGAGATAGTTTGCATGGTTCAAATTTGTGATTTTTAAATTTCGACGCCTACAAACTAGTTTTCGGAACCCTAGATTGTCTCAAATTGAAAAGTTTTGAATACCAAGTTTGTTCAGATCATCAAGATATACAATCCTTATATAGGCCATTTTTTTATTTGAGAATGTTTGAACAAAATATAGTTCAAATTTCACAAGTGTGTGACATAGTTTTAGAAAGTCTATATGAGATTCAAGAATTTGTGACTAGTGTTTGATAAAACTTTCTCAAATGGGAAAATAAGCTATGTAACAATTATAGATCTTGCTGAGATGATCAAACTTGATATTCAGAGATTTTTCATCTGAGGTCATTTAGTGTCTCATTTGAGCAAGTTTGACCAAGTCAAATTTGGTCAAATGAAAAAACAACACTTTGACTCTAGTATTATAGACTCTAAATGACTTCAAATTGAAAAGTTTTGAATACCAAGTTTGTTAAAATCATCAAGATCTACAATTGTTGTTTTGGTCAACTTTCCATTTGAGATAGTTTGCACGGTTCAAATTTGTGATTTTTAAATTTCGACGCCTACAAACTAGTTTTCGGAACCCTAGATTGTCTCAAATTGAAAAGTTTTGAATACCAAGTTTGTTCAGATCATCAAGATATACAATAGTTGTTTTGGTCAACTTTCCATTTGAGAAAGTTTAGACGATTCAAATTTGTGATTTTTAAATTTTGACGCCTACAAACTAGGTTTCGGAACCCTAGATTATCTCAAATTGAAAAGTTTTGAATATTAAGTTTGTTCAACTCATAAAGATCTACAATCCTTATATAGGACATTTTTTCATTTGAAAAAGTTGTAGAACAAAAATACTATATTTTCTTTATTTTTATAGTTTCAACAAAAATTTCCTGTCATTTTGGTAAAAAAACCGAGAAAAATTTGAAACATTGACGTTACAAGAATTTGATAATAAATTTCCTATCGAATAATATTAGTTTTATTAATTTTAAGTTACAAATATATTTTTGCATTAACAAAATACTTAGTATTAGTAACATTTATATTCTATATTCATAAAAGAAATTTAAAACTTTAGGTTACAAAATTTTCCTATTTACAATAAATAATTATTTAATCAATAGTATTTTTTAAAATAAATATTGCAAAGTATTGAAGTTGCTATAGAATTAATTAGTATTAAATAAGGAGAACAAAATCAAAATCCCAGGTATTTCCAATTACTTTGGCGGGCTACCAAAATTTTTAGGCCTTCAGACCCAGCCCAGGCCAGGAACCAGGACTAAAGATCCTTTAGTCCCGGCTGATAAGCCAAGCCAGGACTAAAGGGTTGGGCGGACTTGCCCGTCCAAAAATACCTTTAGTCCCGGCTGGTAACACCAACCGGGACTAAAGATCCTTTAGTCCCGGCTGGTAAGCCGAGCCGGGACTAAAGGGTTGGACCTTTAGTCCCGGTTCGGCTTACCAGCCGGGGCTAAAGGATCTTTAGTCTCGGTTGGTGTTACCAGCCGGGACTAAAGGGTCCCGGCCTATATAAATCGAATGGTTCCTCTGTTCATCTTCTACTTTTCGATCTACAACGTTGATCTCGTCTCTGCCGCGCCTGGCCGCGTCGAGCTCTACCGCGCCGCCGTCGTCGTCTACCCTTGCCCGGCCTCGTCGTCGAGCCCCGCCCGGCGGCCATCGAGATCGTCTCCACCATACGTCATCCTCGCGAGGCTCAGCTTGGCCCCGTGGCCGGCCAGCACGCCCGCGCCATGGCCATCCGCCCCTAACCCTGCTAGCTATAGCGCTCGGCCATATTTTTTTAGATACTTTTTACATAGTTTTTTAGATAGTTTTTAGATAGATTAAAATGTATTAAAATTTAATTAGTAGTTTATTCTTAGTTTTTAGATAGTTTTTGATATATGTTAATTAGATTTAAATGTATTAAAATTTAATTAGTACTTTATTTAGATTATTTTTTAGATAGTTTTTTATTATAGTTTTTGATATATTTAGTAATTATTATTCTATCTCTCTCTATATATGTGTTAGATTTAATTTTGATTTAGTAATTCTATCTATGTATATATGTTAGGTTTAATTAGATTTAGTAATTAATTCTATCTAGAGATTCTATATGTATATATATATATATGTACTTAATTATTTCTATGTGTATATATACATGCACTTAATTATTTCCATGTGTTGAGAGAGAGAGAAAATTGTATCTAGAGAGACATTCTATGTGTTATCACATGCATATCTAGAGATATATACATATGCACTTATTCTATGTGTTGAGAGAGAGAGAAAATTGTATCATTCTATGTGTATATATACATGTACTTATTTTCATGTTTTTGGATCAAAAATATTTTTGATTCGATTCCAAAGCCTATATCTTATTATTGTTTATCCTTATGAAATATTATGTGTTATTATATTTAATTGGATTTAGTAATTCTATATGTGTTATCACATGTACTTATGTTATGTGCCATAGTAATTCTATCTATGTGTTATCTTGAAGATACAAATGGTTGCTCCGGATGATAACTTGAATAATGACATAATGGCGGATATTATCAATGCCGATAATGCGGATGTAGATGACACGAGTCAGTACTTTGCTGATTATGAGGATATCCTGAATATCCCGATAGTTGAAGATCAACAAATTATCGCGCAAGAAAATACTGGCGAGGTATATTCGATTATCTATCATCTCTTATAGATGCATGCGTATGTATATTTGTTGTTAATCGTTGTGTTTCTACTCATGTAGCCGATCTCTGGATCTACATCAACCACCGGCAAGAGTAGGAAAGTCCGAGAGCCAAAAAAGCCATTAGAGGGCCGTTTCATAATATCAGAATTCGACACCGACACCGGCAAATCATTGGGACCACATGCTCAGACATATGTCAATCAATGTGGGTTCATTATAAGGGATAGGATCCCAGTTAGTGCTCGTGAATGGAAGCAGAAGATATCCGCTCCTAATGTTAGTTTTGTATCTGATCGTGATAAGAACCTAGCTTGGAGAGATATCACTCAGCATTTCACATTACAAGCAGATGATGCTTTGAAGGAGCTAGTGAGGGATTGGACAATGAAGAAGATGGCAACATTGTTCTAGAGTTGGAAGAAGACATTGTATAAAAAGTTTATCTTGAAGAATGAAACGCCGAATTTCAATGCTAAGGCGTTTGTCAAGATGGAGTCCTATTGGGATGACTTCGTACAATACAAGACATCTCAAGAGAGTGAGGAACATGTGATGAGGAATCAGCAGAATGCCCGACAGAAGCAATACCATCATCGCATGGGATCAGGTGGTTATAGGAGTGCTATTCCCAAGTGACAGAACCTAGAAGCAGAGATTACTGCCAAGGGAATCATACCTGAAACAATAGAGAAGAACTGGCCTCAACGCACGAAGAATTGGTTCTACGCTCATGGGGGAAGCCTAGACCTAGACACTGGCAAGCTAATTTTCAGCCAAAAAATTGAGAGAGCAACACAGAGACTAGCTCGTGCTAGGGAAGGAGCTAATAATGGTGTTTTTAAGCCCAACAGAGAAAAGGATGAATTGACATATGCCCTAGAGAATCCCAAACACGGTGGTCGAACAAGAGGCTATGGGGTGGTTCCGTGGCTACAAGCATTCCCGGCAGACAATGATACCTACAGAAGCCACCAGAGAAAGAAGGATGAGGAGGCAGACCGAATCCGTGTATTGGAGCAATTTATTAATGAGTCATAACAAGCATTGCTTGAATCACATGAACGAGAAAAATCTCTTGAGGCAAGAATGCAGGAGGAGATCAAGAGGCAAGTGCAGCTAGCAATGAGTCAAATGCAATCGCAATCAATGCCGGGAGTCACCATTAGCCCCGTTGGTCAGATGAAAAGCAGTTGTGCTTCCACGGGCTGCTAGTTATTCAAGGTGACGCTAGGTTGCGCTTCCCTATTGATGACATTACCGAGCCTATAACAACATGTGAGCTACACATTCCAGATGGTAATAATGCATCAATCATGGTGGCTGTCGGGGTTGTATCTCCAATAGACCGAACGAAGACACCAAGAATTCATATGTCAGTTATTCAACCTAGATATGCTAGTGTCTCGGTCGATAGAGTGCTCAAAGGTTACAGCAATGTTGCTCTTGACATTGAAGGTGGTGATAGGGAGAAGACACTAGGAGAAGCAGAGAAGACATTTATTCAATGGCGCAAACGCTTCATCATCATTTCTGGGGCGCCATCGCTTCCCCTACCTCACACTAGGTACGAATGAAAGTGAATGAAATATTATTTTCCATTAATTTTATATTGGCTTCAAAAATAATTGACCCACAACTTGTTTTTGTAGCAGGGTCTCCCCCCAGTCTAGCCCAATCATTCATTCCCCATCTCATCACAGCGTCGCGGGGGGCGAGACGACTTCATCCCCATGGCGATCTCCAACTCCTACACCGGCCCCATCGCCTCCACAACGATCTCCAACTCCTACACCGGCCCCACCGCCTCCACAACGATCTCCAACGCCTCCACGTCGGACTCCAACACCAGCCTCATCACCTCCACGCCAGTCTCCAACACCGCCCCACCCCCTCCACAGCGACACACTACAAAGACGTCTAAGGTCCCAGTGGCAAAGAAGTCCCCAAAAAAGAGTTATTTCTCAAGAAATACTTCTTGAAAAGACTGATGAGCAAATAGTAGCTGAAGAAGACAAAAAAGTGAAATATTTTTTTATAGATATCTAAAAGCAGAGACAAGTGAAGCTTAAGGAGAAGTCATACTTTTACATACCATGAGATCAGCTGAGGCAGAAGGTCGAAGCTCACAAGAAAAAAAGATGCTTGAAGTTCGTAAGCCTCTGCCACTATCAGACTATGACCGCTCCCTCGTGAAGTCACATGATGCACATAAGAAAAGGAAAAGAGCATCAGGGAAGGATGTCCCACAGCTCAGACAATAGAAGCAACCAATGCAAAATCTTATTGTTGCTAATGAATATGGTTCCAACATAGAAGTCTATCGACCAGACAACTCTGGAGAAGTGTCGGTTCAAGACCTTAATGCTTTTTTTTGAATAAACCGGTTTAACCTTGGATCAATTAACGGGCAAAGCTCCAATCCAGAACCTAGAAGTTGATACCTGAAAGACTTATATATTTGGCAAAAGTCTGTACAACCCTGCGGCTCTGAATGAATTGGGTACGCAAATGTACTTGCTCAACAAGTGGTACATGCAGGCGTGTGGCAGGGGTGAGCAGTGGATCTTTGTCAGATTTAGAGACCATCATTACTTTCGTGGCGATGACATCTTACATATTAGTTTTTAAGAATTGGATCAACTATACCACTTGGACGCTCTGGACAAATCAATTATTAGTTCCTTTTGTTTGTAAGTGATTCTTACTTTTATTTAATAAACTCACTTCCATGCGTACGTGTATATAATTATCCTCACATGTAACTTATATTTATATACAGATTCCAGATGTCAGAGCTCCAAAGAATACAAGACACCAGTGTTGGCTTCATTGATCCTTATATCATATTCAAAACCGATATTATTGTCAAGAAGCATTGGGTATCTGAAGCATAGACAAATATCATAAAGTTCTTCGTGAAGCAGCACGATAAGATAACAATACTTTTCCCGTACAACTTTGAGTAAGTGTTAATAATAATATAGTCTACACATTTTATGTAATATCAATACAACTTATATGCATGTACGTGTGTGTATAAACCAATGCAGGTTTCACTGGATACTCATTGTCATTGAGTTAAACTCAAGTCGGTTAGTAATCTTGGACTCATTGAGAAAAGAGCGGGCACTATACCAAGATATGATAGACATTATCTAGGGGTAATTTCGATCTCTCGCGCACAACTATTATTGAATAGACTTTGCCATAATTTATTAACGATCGTACATTATTGGTCGCACAGGGTTTGGAAAGAGTTTATTCGGCAACACCGCAAGGATTGCAAGACACCACTTAATGTAATTGAAATACCAGTAAGTTGTACTATATATACTTCCCTACGTGTTTAATTACTATATCATACTTCAATTTACGTGTGAGATGATGAGAATAATCTTCTTCTCGTACAGTGGTGTTTGTGGCAGCAACCAGGTAATAACTTGTGTGGATACTACATTTGTGAATTTATCACCACACACATAAGAAGAACTCCTGAAGATGTCCTCAGAGTATGTATATATTAATTTTTTATTTATTTTTAAATGAATATATATATATATGTATTAATACTTTTTCTTTTATTTCAAATGCAAGACTGAATGGTTGAAATGAAGGGTCATGCAAAAAGACCATCTGAAAGCAGTTCAAGAGTCAATAGCAGTATATCTTCTAGAAAAAGTGCTAAATTCCAACGGCGAGTTCTACTTTGATCCAAAGGAACTAATGATATAAATTAAATGTTTATTGATATCGTTATTTTCGAGAACAAGATTATGAAAGTGTTGTATATATACATATATATATCTATAATATATATAGTTTCATACTTTATTCGAATATAATAATGCTCGAGATGAGAATTAGATGTAATTATATGCGTGCATATATTTATATTAGCAGCGTAGAATACATACATAAAAACATATTATATATTAAACAAATAAGTGTAACTGAACTGAAAACAAATTCAACAAAAAAAAAGAAAAAGAAAAGGAACCTTTAGTCCCGGGTGGGGTTACCAACCGAGACTAAAGGGTACGGCCACGTATGCTCGGCTGGAGGGCCTTTAGTCCTGGTTGGTAATATACCAACCGGGACTAAAGGTCCCTCTTTAGTCCCGGCTCGATGACCCAGGACTGAAGGTTTCACTTTTAGTCCCGGGATCATTGTCCCGGCGCGGTAACCGGGACTAAAGGCTATTACCGCTCGGGACAACAAGTCGTCCCTTACCAACTCCACCAGCAAGACGCTGGTGTCTATTAGGGATATTCGTCGTCTTTATTTTTTATTCATCTGATTTTTTAAATGAGTATTTGGGATCCTAAACGAATTCAAATGAAAGGTATCAACTAAAGTTTTTTAACTTTTCAAGATCTAGAACTTTGGTTTTTGTCATTTCTCCATCCGAGGTCGTTTGAAGAATTAGAATTTCAAATATGAGAAAAATTCAATCATAATTTTACTTGGATAGATGATTTCAAATTAAAATATTATCAACTACAAAATTGCATAAATTTTTGAGATCTACAAGTTTTATTTTGGCTGTTTCTCCATCCGAGGTCATTTAAAAAATTAAATTTTAAATCTAAGAAATTCAAACGTAATTTTTTATATAGATTATTTCAAATAAAAAATTTTCAACTACAAAATTGCATAATTTTTCAAGATATACAATTTTTATATTAGTCATTTCTCCATCCGAGATCATTCCCTACCACTACACACTAACTTATACTCTAAAGCATATGGATTTCTTCGGTATGAACTATATAAAATCTTGTAAATCAAATATTTCGGCATCAAAACTATTTCAAATAAAAATATTGTGAATTACAAAGTTTCATATCTTCTCAAGACCTAAAACTTTTCTTTTGGTCGTTTCTCCATCCGAGATAATTCGCTACCACTACACACTCACTTGTGACTATATATCTATATAGCATATGGATTCCTTTGGTATTAACTCCAAAAAATCTTGTGGTAGATATTTATGCATAAAAATGATCTCAAATTAAAAAAATTAACTATAAAGTTGTAGATCTCATCGAATACTACAACTTTGGTGTAAAGTTCATTTTCATTGGACCTCAAATGAGAAAGTTATGAAGGTTTTTGTGCAGTCTATCACTGTCAGGCCATTTCCCGAACCGACAGTGAGCCAAGAACTGATAGTGATGACCCAATATCACTGCTGGTTCAAGCTAAAAAGCGACAGTGATAGAAATCGGCAGTTATGCACGGGCAGCCACGGTTTGTAAGAAACCGATGGTGATGAGTCGACAGTGAGTATCAGTTCTCTAGTAGTGGATGCACTTACACCGAGTGCTGGGTCAATGATGACAAACGAGGTGGGGTTGCATTTGTCCGGCCGGGTGTAGCCGATCAAGTCATAGATATTGGTTCGGAAGTTTGAGAAGTCGCACAATAGCTGCCGCTGATGGTCCGCTGAGTTTGCGCACGTTGTTGTGATATCCTATGGATGGAAAATTAATTAAATCACATGATATATGTTGGTAATGTGCAATCCTAATTTGAATTATTGTTTTGTTTGGAAAATTCCGTGCATGTCTCGACGATTAAAATACATGTTGGGGTTGATGAACCATTGTTTGTAGTTGCACGGCTGGTTGCGTGGTAATGCATGCTGTGGTCTGTAATAATAACGTCTTCAAAAGATTCTCTATATCCTTCCTAAATGGTAGGAATAGAGATTTTGGTAAAATACTACTCTCCAATAGCTTCTCCAAATGATCATCTAAATATAGTCATCTTGTATTTCGGATTTTTCATTAGCCAAAAATAGAAGACAAGAATAGGAGTGCGTATGAGATATAGAAAAAAAAATATTAGAGAGTGAAAAGATATAGAAAGTGATTTTTATGTAAATGACTCTCCAAATGATGATTTAAATAGTGAAATTTAGAAAGGCACTTGGAGATACTCTAGATGCTCTAAGGAGTTTTCCTTGCATCCACTATTTTATATTTAGACCTAGTTTTAGATTTAGGAGATCATATAAAATTTGAATAATTCTAAGCTAGGAAATTTAATAAAGTATGATTTTAGAAAAAAAAATATGAAGCTAATTTCATATTTTTTGGAGCTAAAGCACATTTTATATATATGAATTTTCAAGAGTAAATCATATTTATGTTTTAAATGCATATTTTTTCCAAAGGCTATTTTGATATATTTTTTTGAAAATTTATTTGTATAATTTTTCAATAAAGTCTAATTATTGACCCCTGAACTAGCAACATATAGTCCAATTTACCTCCCTTGTGACATAGCACCACGTAGGATGGTAGACATTTTTTTTCCCACAATGGTAGAGACTGAATTTCACAAGTCACATAACGAAGTTACAAATTCATAGGTTCAAAGACATCCCCTCCTGTAGACAGCATTTCAATTTTCAACCAAAGCTACAGAGCACCAAGGGGTTGGAGAGGTTGGTGATAACCAAGGTAAACCTACAGCAGCAAGACCCACTGTGTATACAAGTTCCCCATTGGGTAAATTTAATTTGATCCAAGTTCAGTATTGCTCAAAATTAGATGGTCTACAATGAACTCTTATAGCAAAAGCAATCATACTCCAAACATATATTTGGCTGCTGTGCATTAAAAATCGATGATCCATTGTTTCTTTTTTTCTTTTTCTTTTTTGCAAAAGCACTACTAGAGAACAGACTTTAGAACGATGTCTTAATTTGACATTAGCCTCGGCATTTTTTGCCCCCGGGACTAAAGGATCCTTTAGTCCTGGTTGGTAATACCAACCAGGACTAAAGGTTCCTGCCCAACGGTCGTCCGCGGGGCAGGGATCTTTAGTCCCGGCTGGTATTACCAACCGGGACTAAAGCTTTTAGTCCCGGTTTGGGTGATGCCCCGGGAATAAGGATTAATCTTTAGTCCCGGTTTGGCCCCATAACCGGGACTAATTATCCTGGCCTATAGACCAACTTATTTCTTCCTCCCCGAACATGATCGGAGGCCCCTGCCTCGCCAGCCTGTAGGATCAAAAGGCAAGGCAACGAAGCAGGTGACATCCAAGAAGCGCAAGTACCCCAACGTAGAGACATCGAGAGCAGCAGCTGTTGCAGAGGCTGTAGAGCGTGCCGAGAGAGGAGGCGCTCGTAGTGGTGTTGTCATAGCAGATCCACAGCTCACACCAGCACAGAGGGCAGCAGTTGAGGAGGCTGAGTGTCGTCATGGTGGTCCACCTAGGACTATCATGATGGCAGGACGTCGACTGGCTATTGAGGAGGCTTGACCTCAGGGGGAGTCCTAGCAGGAGGCACAGCAGCAGCCCCCACCAGCAGAGCCTCAGCCAGCTCAGGAGACTCAGGAGGGCCAGCAGGCAGAGGAGACCAAGCCGGCACCCCAGCTACGCCGCTCTGGTCGTACCAGTGCTGTAGTTCCAGCGAGGCTAGCTACACAGCGCAGGGGTTCACCCACCGCCCAGACCACAGGGTCCGCCTCCAGTGGTACACCTTGACTTGAGGGCCGCCACTGCCAGACAGGTTTGCCAGCTAAGGTTTGTTGAGTTCGATGCGTGATTCCCTCCGAGGAGGGATGAGAGAGCAGCTGAGGGTTTCTATACACCGCTCCAGGAAGACTTCTACAACGCATATCTAAACAGTGGGGCAGTATTTAGATCTCAGAGAGTCTACAGTTTAGAGTCTATTGTGGCAGCAGCCAGAGAGCACATCCGCCCCTACTTGTCATATTTGCCGAGGCTCGCAGATCTGATTGGCTGGACAGGAGTATATGTATCATCTTGGGTCTAGCAGTTTTATGCTTCACTCTACGTTGATCCGCATCACAACTTCATTCACTTTGTATTCAACGACAGAGATTACAGGGTGATGAGTTTCAAGGCCCGGGAGATACTGAGGCTACAGGATCAGCCTGTCAAATTGCGTGAGGTATGTTATGGACAGCAGGAGCCTCCCAGGCGTCCTCATGGAGGGTTGGTGCCCCCTATAGATCTGGTGCGACATTGCTTCAAGGAGCCCTTTAGTGAGGGGTCGAGCAGGAACCCTAGTGACCTGACTCCTACAGCTCGTGTGCTAGAGGCCATTATCAGGAGGACACTACTTCCTAGGTTGGGATATAGAGAGAGTCTGACTCGCCTACAGCTCTGGCTCCTTAATGCCCTGATGCAGCAGACCGTGTTCGACATTTGGGACCTCCTTCTATCAGAGATGGAGGATACTATTGCTGAGGGCTTCAAGGGTCGCAGACAGCTTCCTTATGCACATTGGGTC
This sequence comes from Miscanthus floridulus, assembly GCF_019320115.1. NCBI lineage: Eukaryota > Viridiplantae > Streptophyta > Magnoliopsida > Poales > Poaceae > Miscanthus > Miscanthus floridulus. The sequence continues at coordinate 83,346,889 of NC_089589.1, forward strand.
ACATTCTTGATGCTCAAGTGTGTGCAGGTTAGGACCCCTGAGTTGGTTGTAGAGTACAAGGCTGCCACCACAGAGTTTCCCGCATATAACATGGCACAGAGGATCAGGCATAGCACTCCATAGGCACCCGCTCAGCCCAATCGTCATCCAGATATTCCAGAGTCAGCAGCTCAGCAGGCCAAGATCATTAAAGGTATAGCCGCTATAGAGGAGGAGCAGCTTGAGGCATAGCAGGGGATGCCCGAGTCCAGTGATAGTTCGAATGATGACTATCTGTCGATTCCTCAGATGCCTCCATGCAAACATGATGCAGAGGCCGGCAGTTCTAGCTTAGCTCCACCAGCACCGTAGATGGACCCCGCATTGATTGCCATTCTTGAGCGGATGCAGCAGGATCAGGCACGGCATGCACAGGAGACTGTTGCCAACTTCGCACAGTTTTAGGCTTGTTAGGACAAGTTCCAGCGGCAGCAGCAGCTCCTCCAGCAGCAGCAGCAGATGCATCAGCAGCAGTTACTCATGCAGCAACATCTTATGGGATTTATGCAGCATGTAGTGACAACACTTGGGGCCCCACTACCATAGCCTTTGCCCTAGCTTGCTCAGCCTACCACCACTTCGACGACTCCAGCTATACAGCCCAGTGGGCCTTAGAGTCAGGGACAACCTCCAGCTCAGTTTGCTTCACCTACAGTTCAGGTGTCCCAATGGTTGTCCTCACCAGTGGTTGCCCCGCAGTTCACTCCATATCACACGGCTTTCTCACCGGAGCAGTCACCCTCGCTTTTTGTGCCTGACATGTCAGTCTCCAAGAGTCTTGGAGCATCCTTTAGCGAGTTGACCAGCATGCCTACACCGCCTCATATGCATACCGCCGGTCTTTCTACAGCAGCCCTAATTGCAGTGACTACTCAGAGGCTCCCCTTGTCTATCGCCTCTTCAGATCCTACGACAGACGTACTAGCAGCTTCATAGGCAGCACCTGCCCCAGCTCAGACCCAGACCGCTTCAGCGACACTTCCTGCTATAGAGGGTCAGTCTATTCAGAGTTCAGGGTCAGATGATGATGGTGCCTAGTTCCAGCTTGCTCCACGTACTTCATCGCCCGACTCATCCGCTGCAGCCCCGTCGACCGACCCTTAGGTTTTGGTGTTTGACGCCAAAGGGGGAGAGGGTTCGAGTATGTAGACTCAGGGGGAGCGATTTTCAGGGGGAGCTAGTTATCTAGTATTAGCTTATATACATTTGGAGTTTTATTTGTGTGATACACTATTACTTATGCATTTGTGTGTTTACTTTCATGCATATTATTATATCTATGTGATAGTGCTATCTAACGTGATTGTGATATATGACATGTGTGCTCGCAACTTTACATTATGTATATGTCATATCACTTGTGTTATGCTCATTTGCCTTTGCTTCCGCATTTATACTCCGATGCAAATGAGCTTTGTTACTTGTACTTATGCTTAATTCATATCCTTTGAGTACATAGTGTTGGCTTAGGTCATATAAGCTTGCCTAACACTTTTGTTCTTATCGACAAAAGCTTATATGAACCAAGCCCGTCAAAAACCTCACTCTTTCACATACTCGAGGTGGTATTGTCATCAATCACCAAAAAGGGGGAGATTGAAAGCATCTAGGCCCCTAGTTGGGTTTCGGTGATTAATGACAATACAAGATTACTATGACTAACGTGTGTTTTGCAGATGCAATAAAGTTAGGTCATGGTAATGGAGATCGATTGGGCAATCAAGGTTGTCATGCCCCTACGATGGAAATCATTTTAGTTTTCAAAGAATGGACGACAAGGTTAAGGATGACTAGTTCTAAGTATCGATTGGAGTTGGAGTGACACTTAGAGTAGTTTAGGACTTTGTTTTTCCTTTAGCCGTACTATTAAGGGGGGTATAGATGGGTAGCTTGACCTAGTTGAGTCTAGTGAGTTAGGTGTGGTGCACACTTGTTAAAACTAGCTCTAGATAGCTCCTATGAATGCCTAAGATCCTTTGGAGCAAACTTCATTCACATATGATCGAGAGTTGGAAGTGAATGGAGGGTCAAATGCTGACCGGACGCTGGCCACAGGGTTCGGTCAGTTCATTTGATCAACAGTCTGCGTTCTGTGCGACCGGACGCTGGAGAGGTCAAGTGACCGGATGCTGAAAGGCAGCGTCTAGTCACTCCAGTAAGGTTCCAGAGAAGGGAATCTATGACCGGACGCATCCGGTCAGTACTGACCGGACCCTGAGGGTTCAGCATCTGGTCGAGTTCAGTAAGGTTCCAGTAAGGGTTTAATGCGACCGGACGCGTTCGGTCAGTAGTGACTGGACCCTGCTAGCGTCTGGTCAACACATTTTCACTGGTTCGCGAGTTGAACTGACCGGAGCGTCCGGTCAACATGACCGGAGCGTCCGGTCACCCTGCAGAAGCTCATAACGGTTCGTTTTTCAGGCTGCCTTATAAATAGAAGCTCCACTCGTGTGTGGAGTCACTTTTGCTCATTCCAACAGCTGAGAAACACGTTTGTGAGTGCCAAGAAGAGCAAGGTCCTAGTGAGGTGATTGAGATTTGAGAATCCAAGAGAGTAGCCTCATTAGTGAATCAAGAGTAGCAAAGTGTGCATCCATCTTCTTATTAGGCTTCGCGTGGTCAAGTGAGAGTTCGTGCTTGTTACTCTTGGTGATCGCCATCACCTAGACAGCTTGGTGGTGGTTGGGAGCTTGGTGATCACCCGGCGGAGCTTGTGGGTGACCCAACTCAAGTTGTGAGTGGCTTTGGGTGATTCGCCGTGATGGAGTGTCGAAGAATCAACCCGTAGAGAGCACTTGATCCTTGCGCGGATCAAGGGGGAGCTACACCCTTGCGTGGGTGCTCCAACGAGGACTAGTGGGGAGTGGCGACTCTCCGATATCTCGGCAAAACATCGCCGCGTTCCTCTCTCTCTCTTTACTTTGAGCATTTACTTTGAGCATTTACTTTGAGCAATTCAATACTTGTCTTTACATTCATAGAATTGCCATGCTAGAGTAAGTTTGGAACATAGGTTGCAAGTCCGTTGTGCGTTAGTTTGATAGAAACACTTTTCTAGGCACAAGGGGTTAATTGAGCTATCCGTAGGATTTGATTATTGCAAGAAAATTTAGAATTAGCCCAATTCACCCCCTCTCCTCTTGGGCATCTTGATCCTTTCACCTACCACTACACACTAACTTATACTCTAAAGCATATGAATTTCTTCGGTATGAACTATATAAAATCTTGTAAATCAAATATTTCAGCATCAAAACTATTTCAAATAAAAATATTGTGAATTACAAAGTTTCATATCTTCTCAAGACCTAAAACTTTTCTTTTGGTCGTTTCTCCATCCGAGATAATTCGCTACCACTACACACTCACTTGTGACTATATATCTATATAGCATATGGATTCCTTTGCTATTAACTCCAAAAAATCTTGTGTAGATATTTATGCATAAAAACGATCTCAAATTAAAAAAAAAATTAACTATAAAGTTGTAGATCTCATCGAATACTACAACTTTGGTGTAAAGTTCATTTTCATTGGACATCAAATGAGAAAGTTATGAATGTTTTTGTGCAGTCTATCACTGTCAGGCCATTTCCCGAACCGACAGTGAGCCAAGAACTGATAGTGATGACCCAATATCACTGCTGGTTCAAGCTAAAAAGCGACAGTGATAGGAATCGGCAGTTATGCGCGGGCAGCCACGGTTTGTAAGAAACCGATGGTGATGAGTCGACAATGAGTATCAGTTCTCTAGTAGTGGATGCACTTACACCGAGTGCTGGGTCAATGATGACAAACGAGGAGGGGTTGCATTTGTCCGGCCGGGTGTAGCCGATCAAGTCATAGATATTGGTTCGGAAATTTGAGAAGTCGCACAATAGCTACCACTGATGGTCCGCTGAGTTTGCGCACGTTGTTGTGATGTCCTATGGATGGAAAATTAATTAAATCACATGATATATGTTGGTAATGTGCAATCCTAATTTGAATTATTGTTTTGTTTGGAAAATTCCGTGCATGTCTCGACGATTAAAATACATGTTAGGGTTGATGAACCATTGTTTGTAGTTGCACGGCTGGTTGCGTGGTAATGCATGCTGCGGTCTGTAATAATAACGTCTTCAAAAAACTCTCTATATCCTTCCTAAATGGCAGGAATAGAGATTTTGGGAAAATACTACTCTCCAATAGCTTCTCCAAATGATCATCTAAATATAGTCATCTTGTATTTCGGATTTTTCATTAGCTAAAAATAGAAGACAAGAATTAGCCAAAAATAGAAGACAAGAATAGGAGTGCGTATGAGATATAGAAAAAAATGTTAGAGAGTGAAAAGATATAGAAAGTGAGTATGTAAATGACTCTCCAAATGATTATTTAGATAGTAAAATTTAGAAAGGCACTTGGAGATACTCTAGATGCTCTAAGGAGTTTTCCTTGCATCCACTATTTTATATTTAGACCTAGTTTTAGATTTAGGAGATCATATAAAATTTGAATAATTCTAAGCTAGGAAATTTAATAAAGTATGATTTTAGAAAAAAAAATATGAAGCTAATTTCATATTTTTTGGAGCTAAAGCACATTTTATATATATGAATTTTCAAGAGTAAATCATATTTATGTTTTAAATGCATATTTTTTCCAAAGGCTATTTTGATAATTTTTTTTGAAAATTTATTTGTATAATTTTTCAATAAAGCCTAATTATTGACCCCTGAACTAGCAACATATAGTCCAATTTACCTCCCTTGTGACATAGCACCACGTAGGATGGTAGACATTTTTTTCGCACAATGGTAGAGACTGAATTTCACAAGTCACATAATGAAGTTACAAATTCATAGGTTCAAAGACATCCCCTCCTGTAGACAGCATTTCAATTTTCAACCAAAGCTACAGAGCACCAAGGGGTTGGAGAGGTTGGTGATAACCAAGGTAAACCTACAGCAGCAAGACCCACTGTGTATACAAGTTCCCCATTGGGTAAATTTAATTTGATCCAAGTTCAGTATTGCTCAAAATTAGATGGTCTACAATGAACTCTTATAGCAAAAGCAATCATACTCCAAACATATATTTGGCTGCTGTGCATTAAAAATCGATGATCCATTGTTTCTTTTTTTCTTTTTCTTTTTTGCAAAAGGCACGGTTCTCGTTACCCTTCTAATTTACGTTTGAAAGGTTATCTTTCATGAGAATAGCATTATGGAAAAGTAGCCACATGTAGGATGATAGTTATGGTCATATCAGTTAAAGGAACCACTCGTGAAGGTAAATTGGATGGTTTCATAAGTTAGGAGTCTAAAAATCTAGTTTTCTATCTAAGAGAGACGACCTCTTTTGTTTTCTGTGGAAGTTGGCTGGGATCTAAAGGAGCCACATGTAGAAATGAGATGGTCTTTTTCCTTTGCAAATCCATGTGGGGAGACTCGCTTCCACAGTTCCATGCTTCAGTTTTCTGTGGAAGTTGGCTGGGACGTTGGGTCCATGACAAACTGACATGCCAACAACCTATTGGCCCGGTTCCAGTAGACTAATGACTCAGGCAAAAGCACTCTCACTCGGTTCTTGAGCCGTGGGACTAGGCTTCACTAAGGGCAGCTTCAACAATTGACGTTTAATAAGTATTTTTCTTATATTTTAATAGAAGAGAGAAAAAACTAGTTCTTATCAAGAGTTAAGCTCTTGCACACATTTTAAAGTTATATGAGAGTTTTTTTGTAGGGCTATCCATGTTAAAAGTTATGTGATAAAAGTTAGTATTATTGAAGAAGTTGGCTTAGGGGTAGTAACCAGCTCTAACCATTGCGGGTGTCCTAACCACTAGGTTTATATCCTCAGAAAAAAAAATTGGACTCTCGTGTGTATAGTACGTCACGATCGGATTTGCGACGTATCCACAATCTAGGGATCCATCCAAAACAAAAAAAGGTACATGTCGGTCCCATACCAAAAATGTCAAATAGTGTATTGAAAACCGAATCCTCCATGCATCCATAGCATTGCCCAAAGTCCAAAGGACGTGCGGTGGGTGCATTAAAAGTTTTTTTTGACAACAAACAACTTTATTAATTAGCAGCAACGCATTGCAAGGAGTGTTACAACATTCAAGTCTACATATTGTAGAGCTTGAGATAGAGGGCAATGCAATACATGGTGCTCATAAGAGCATGAGTGTTCTAAGATGTTGCTCCGAGTGGACAATTGTTGTAGAGCTTGGCGTGCTAGAGCATCTGTTGTTGTGTTTAGGCTTCTGATGATTTTGAAAATCTTGGATTCCCTAGATCTTGCATGGTTGGAGAATATTTGAGTGAAATGTTTGATTGTCCAATCCGGGGGGTTTGAGTGATCATCCTGATTGAAGAAGTGAACCAACTGTTCACAATCCGACAGGAAGGTGGTGGTGCCTAAATTCAGCTTGTCAATGAGAGTGGAAGCCAAAGCTAGGCTTGCTGCTTCGGCCATAAGGACTAAAGTGCATGCAGCCAGCAAGCTTTGATTTGACATAGATCCCTAGGGTGGTTGTACCTGCATGTTAAGTATGAATGCCCCGAGACCAGCTTGTCTAGGGGGCATTGAGTGTTGGTCCGACAAGGTAGATGCGTCCACATAGCACCTGTTGCCTTGGAGCTGAGCCGGCATAGTGACTGTGTACCTTTGGTTCGAAGGTTGTTGTTGCATTTGTGGTGGCTGACCTGTTTGTGGCAGTGTTGGCCGTGGTCGGCCTGTTGTTGGTGGTAGAAGGTCGGCTTCAGTACTAGGTGTTGGCTCATTGAGTGCAACAGTCCCTTGATGATTGGTGGCAATATGGGCCACCACCGCATGATGTACCTGCCAAGGATTCCAATTTTGCCTCTAGAAGCGAGCATCATTCCTTGCTTTCCATAGATACCATAAGGTGATAAGAATTTTGTGGAAAACTAGGTTTGGGGTGGAGCTAGAAATGATTGCCTGAAGGATGAGTTGAACACCATCTTCCTCCTGAGGAAGATTATCAGTTCAAAGAGGTGGATCGGAAGAAAACCATACCACACGAGGAAGATGACAATGGAAGAAGAGGTGTGCGTCATCTTCCACTGCTCTACAAGCTGCACAATGTTTGTCAATGTTAGTGGAGTACCTTGCTGCTCTTTTAGTTGTGGCAAGTGCCCTGTGTATTAGTCGCCAGGTGAAGGTTTTGATCAGCGGCGATAATTCGTTGCTTTTCCACACCCTCTGTAGTATCTGATTTGCGTGTGGTTGTATACTCCTGGAATCTTGTTGTGGAAGCTGGACGACCGACTAGGAGCTGAGATGCCTGTAAATAGATTTAGTAGAGCATTGTCCATTCTTTGATGGAATCCACCTTAGTGTGTCCTGCTGTTCATTGTTGATAGGGTTAATATTGGTGATGGCCTGGAGAGCCTGATCATCAAAAATATTTGCAATAAGATCAACATTTCAGGATCTAGACTCAAGATTCCAAAGTTGGGAGACAATTACAGGGAGAGGTAGATCAGTAACTAACAAGTGAATGTGGTCGTGAATAGATTCCCAAAGAGAGCACCAAGGGGTTTACCAAATGGAGGTATTACCTGCATGAAGTTGGTAAGTAGAATTGGTGCATAGTTCCTTTTTTGACCTGCAAAACAGAAGACCAGAAAACCAAGCGAGGTCCATTTGTTTTGGTAGTCCAAAAAGAAATGTCATGGTAATACTTGGCTTTAAGCACAGGAGAGAAAAGAGGATTCTTATTAGTGACAATATTCCAAGCGGCTTGGGTGAGAAGACTTTTATTAATAGTGTAAAGATCCCTAATGCCTAGGCCGCCGTTGTCCTTAGTTTGGCAAATATCTTCCCAAGATCGGAAATCAATAGGGGATGTAGGGTTGTCTTCCTGAACACCTATCCACCAAAATCTTCTGATGATAGCATTGATTCTATGGAGAAAAGTCTTGAAAAAAGAACAGTTGACATATAGTACATAGGGATAGAGGAAAGAACATACTGAATGTATGTGAGTCTACCATAATGATTAAGCTTATTAGCCTTGACAGTGGTAAGCTTAGCCTTGAACTTGTTAATAATAAATTCATAAGCTTTGTTTCTATCGTTGTGATTAAAAATGATTGGATGACCAAGGTGCATAGTATTAGGTAGAAGGTTAGGTACAAGAAAGATGTTCTTAATTGCAGCTATAGTAGTGTTGTTGACATTCCTGCTAAACATAATCTATGACTTCTGTAGGTTGGGTACCTGGTCAGACCGATGGCAGAATTCCTGAAGTATAGTATGAATGTTGGTAGCTTCCTGCTCCTTTGCGGCTCCATAGAGAATGAGATCATCTGCAAAAAGAAGAGAGTGGATAGGAGGGTAGCCGGGTCCAAGAGAGACTCCCATTAGGTTAGAAGTAGGCAATTCATGTTGTAAAGGAATGGAAAGCTCATTGATGGCAACCGCAAAGAGGTAAGGCGACAGGGGGCACCCCTGCCGAATACCACGCTAAGAGGGGAAAGCATTAGTGTGCTCACCATTGACGAGAATAGAGAAGGTGAGAGTAGAGATGCAGGCATGAATAAGGCAAATGAAGTGACTTTGAAGCCTGAGTCGTCGAAGGGTTGTAGCAATGAAGTTCCATTTAAGGCGGTCAAAAGCCTTAGCAAGGTCAAGTTTAAGCAGGAAAGCCTGCTGCTTCCAATTCTTAAGAGTGAAGGAGTGGATAATTTCCTGAGTGATGATGATGTTGGAAGAGATTGTCAATGTTTGACCACCGATAGCCTGCCACGGGGGTACCTGAGGCAGTATGTTCGGGCTTCAGCGTATGCGGAACTCGACGGTTAACGCAAGAGACAGTCGATTTATCCTGGTTCGGGCCCTTGACCGTGATCGAGTAATAGCTCTACGTCCAGTCGGCGTTAGCCTTTGCGTTGGATTGTTTGTAAAGTGTTGTGTTGTAAAGTCCCGTCTCTAGGAACCCTGCCCTCCTTTATATAGTAAGGAGGTCAGAATCCTAGTCGGTTTACAATGAGAGAACCCTAGTAGAATTACAGAATAATACTACTACTAAGATTACATAGGAGGAATCCTAGTTAGACTAGATCTTCTCCCTTCCTTGCGTGGTATCCCATAGGTCCCGCACCGACAAGCCCCCGAGCACTTCATGGTTGAACTCTGGAAGCCTCGTCTTATTCCTTCAGGTCTTGTCGAGTAGGAACAAGCGTCGTCCGAGTGCTTTCTTGAGCGAAACCGTGTAGCGCTTCGTGAGATCTTCGCGTGGTGTGTATCTTTTTAAAGAAAAAAGTACTCCCATTTGGGTGTAGCCCCCGAGCCTCTTGCTGTTTGGCACAAGGAGCTGGAGGGTCTTCTCTTTAATTTGCTCTGATTCTTCATCGAAGGGCTCCTGAGCATATACCCGGGTTCTTTATTAAAAAGAGCTTGGATATAGCTATGTCCGGGTTCTTTTTGTCGTGTGGCCTTGAAGTGGTCTGTATTGAAGAAGTCTTCTGAGTGATGTGCGTTTTTTGAAGGAAAAAGTGCACTCACTGAGTGTAGCCCCCGAGCCTCTTGCTATTTGGAACAAAAAGTTGGAGGGTCTTGAATCTTATGTTGTTTGAAAAACTACAGTCTTGAGGAAGTCTTCTGTGTGATGTGCTCTTTTTGAAGGAAAAAATGCACTCACTGAGTTTAGCCCTCGAGCCTCTTGCTGGGTTCTTTTGTCCAAAAAGAACTTGGATACAGATTCTTGGCATGTTCTCTGGTAGTCTGCTATTGTTAGATGTAGTTGTATGGTGGTTGGTGATAGTAAATGTTGTTTGTTCACAAGTTGTGCAGTGTTGGTATATTCTTCCGAATATGCTCATTCTTGAGTACTGCTCCTTCACGCCTGAGTCCGCTTTTATTGAATTCTATCTTTTCACTGTGACCTTTGTTAGGTTTGTTCCGTTGGTGCTCCTGGTCCATGTGCACCGCTTCTTTGGCCTATAAATATCCTCCTTGTGTGCTATTTTGATTCATCGAGCATTCTATTGCGTGGTGTGAAATCTCTGTAGTCATGAATATGGTAGTTTGTGAAGTTGAGCAGCATCCGGGCGTATTTTGCAGTTCTTTTGTATCTTACCATAGCTGGAGTGAGTCTTGTGATAGGGATTAGAGGTAGGCTAATTCCGTAGCAGCATTGTACTTGGAAGTACATGGCGGTAGTCGGAGGGAGTCTTGTGATGTGGGATGTGTTCCTCCATCTGGCAGTTCTAGGTTGATCGTCGTCGCCTGCCCTGAGACTGTCCGATGCAAATCAACACCATATCCAACATCACATTGGACTTGGGTAGATAGATGCCTGCCGGCCTTCTCTGCCCCATGTTGTCCCGCCGTGCTGCTGATTTCCGCCTTGGATGCATTGCGTCCGTCCTTTGAAGAAAACAGTGTAGCCGAGGGCGGTTTGTTCTACCGAGTAGCAATTTGGAACACGTAGTCGTTCTAGAGCCTAGCCGTGTCCGGGTTCCTCTTTGTTACCTTGTTTGTCGTAGTACCAAGTTCGTTGGGTCTTGTGAGATGTGTAATCTTCTATTTTTTGAAACCATTTAAAATGGAAAGAATCCTGTCTTCTGAGCTGTCATTCTTTATTCTGCTAATGTCCTAGTTGTTTTATGAGAGTCTCGAGTTCTTTCTATAAGGACTGGGTTGTTGCATTCCTTGGGAGGTAACCCTTTGTTGCTTTAGGTTGATGAGTTCTTTTTGTAGCAATATGATAACTCCGCCGTGGTGCTGGATGGATAAGTCTGAGATCTGCCCGTTGAACTGTACTGTTGTGTGGATTTGTGTCGTCCATCATTTTAGCTGCGTCGGTAAATGGACCGTTGCGTCCTCATGCCATGTTAGAACGGGCCTGGTGGGCCACATTTTTACTGGTGTAAAATCTATTTAAAGGTCTTTCTCCTCCTTTTCTTTGGTACCCTGCCTTTGCCTTGAAACCCTAGCCTTCAAAACTCCGTCGTCACCATTGCCGCCGTTATCTGAGCGCTACCATCTGAGCCTTCTCGATTCTTAGTGCCCCATTGCCTTTGCTAGTATATGGGTAGGAAGAAGTCGGCGAGTAAGTCCCAGGCGACCTTTGTCGACGAGGAAGCATCGCTCTCCGTTATTGAAAATGAAGAGTTCATGGCCATGAGGGCTGCTTAGAAGATCTGGCGGCTCCAATAATGACTGAAGATTAGCTTCGCGAGCTTGTTAGCGATGGTCTGATTCAGAGCAAGGATATTGCTGATTGGAGAGCTCCAGGCGAGCATCGGGTCCCTGCTCCAAGTTCTGGTGAGATTATTCTTTTCGTCTCCTTTATCCGTGCCAGTCTCTGCCTTCCTGCTTCTGATTTCTTCACTAATTTCTCAACTATTTTGGGATTAGCCTAAACCATCTTGCTCCAAATGTTGTCCTTCATCTTTCTGTTTTCGTTCATCTTTGTGAAACTTTCCTTGGAATTCCTCCTTCTCTTTCTCTCTTTCGTTACTTCTTTCACCTGAAGCCACAACCTCGCCGCGATGACACCAATGTTCTTGGTGGCTGCGGGATTCAGTTTTGCTAGGGTCTTAAGAGCAAATTGTTTGACTATGACCTAGTTGATTCTATGAGGGATTGGCGTACTGACTGGTTTTATGCCACCAACTTGATTCCTCCTCTTTCCGTTCATTCTAGATCTAATCCCTTGGTTAATGACCGATGGCAAAAGAACCCTGTGACGACGGCTAAGGTCCAGGCGATCAAGCCGTTTCTTGAGAGGATTTGTACTCTGAAACAGCAAGGCTTGACCGACTTCGGGATTATTTCTAGTTTTCTTCGCCGCTGAGTTCAACCTCTAAAGGAGCGAGAAAACTATGGTTTTGAGTACTCTGGGGCGGAGGTCCCTTCTTGTATGGTCCCTACCCTTGAGTTGACAGATAGATGAGGAGGTGCTCGAGCATCTTCAGAAGATGTTGAAAGGAGTGAGCATCGTCCCGCTTGTTGTCCTTGAGTACAGTGCTAACAACCTGCCCCCTGCTGTGAGTTGTTATTTTCTTATGCGGGCACTTTTGAATGTCTTTTGTTGTATCCACTTTTTGCTTAATCTTCCTTGTCTTGTTGTTTTACTCTTTTATAGGAATTGGGGCATAATTTCGCTGATCCAATTCCCCTTGATGAGTTCTCTGCAAATATGGAGGCCGGGGGTAGTCTTGCTGGGGCGTCCTTGACCAGTAAGTTTCAGACCACCACAATATTTCCTAGCGTTTCTTTCATGAATCTTGATGTATATGTAGAGTATGTTCCTCATCCAGTTCCTTGAGCTCCTCGTACTTTTGGAAAGAGGGGGCGAGTGGATAGTTCTTCTTCTGCTCCATCTGCTGCCAAGAAGTCTCGCCAGTCAAGTACTCGTCCAGGTACTCCAGTTGTTGCTAGCATACTCTTAGGTGAGCATATTAATACGCTTTGCCCTTTTGTTGTTTGTTTTTATCTTTAACTGAGTACTTTTGTCCTTTTTCAGCTGGTGCTATGGTGGCCTTGGTCGAGAGTGTGGAAGAAGAGGATGATGATGCCACCCTCGTTACTTGTCGGTGAGTTCTTTTCTTGTTTTCCTATTGTTGAACCCCTCTTTTTGTTTTGACTTTGGTCTTGTTCTCTTGTAGTAAGTGGTCATCGGGTTCAAGTTCTTCTAGGGCTCTAGTGCCGGCCGCACCGCTCCCATCGTAGGGTGGCGGTGATGTTTTTGCCACTGTGGTTCCCCCTACGAGGTCTTCTTTTGGTTTTATGAAGAAGAAGATAGATGCGTGAGTGAATTCTAGCTTTATTTCTTTTGCTTCTGTTCTCCTTTTTTTCTTATTCTTATTGGCGAGTTTCCTTGTCAACTTTTAGGCCTTCGTCTTCCCTGAACCCCTAGTCGACTTCTTGTCAGACCTCTGGTGCGCCCTTGTGTACTGAGTCTCAGGACTCGGAACCCATGGTCGTCGAGGCGGCTGTGAGGGGGACAGAGTATGCAGCCGCTGATTTGCTGACTCCTGAGGTGACTATGGCCATGGCGGCAGATTCATTAGAGGGGTTGGCCGTGGCTTCCCAGGAGATTGCCCTAGTCGTGCCTTCTTTGCATTAGCTGGCTTCTCCCTCTCCTCTTCTTGCTTCTGGTGGTCCGTCTTTGGCTGATGATGTGGTGCAGCAATTTGATGCCACTCATTGATTGTTAGAGTTAACCGTCGCCTGGGGAAGCTTGTCGACCCTTGCGACTTCTTTTGGGGAAAAGCTCTAGGTAAGTTTTTCTGAAGTTCTTTCTTTGAATATTCGTTTTTCTTCTATCCTTATGTCTTATTTTTCTCTCTCTTTTTGCTCAGTCTTTTTCTCATGATCATACCGGCTTCTTTTTCTCGTCTAAAACCGAGAAAAAGTTGTCTTCTGAGGTGAGTACCCTAAAGGCAGAGCTTGACCTCTATCGGGCCAAGTTGGAGACCAAGCGTCAGACGCATCAGAAGGAGGAGAAGGCTCTCCATGCCTAGGTAGTTGAGGTAGAAAAGCAGAGGGATGCAGCTGCCCAGGAGGCCTTGAAAAACGTGGAGGCCATGAAGAAAGAGTGCCATGGTATTGCAAGTTCTTTTCATTTCCTTTTGTATTTAAATTTGCCTTTCTGCTGACTTGTCTTTTGTTGCCTGGTCTAGCTCTCTAAGTTGAAAAGCAGAAGCTCTCGGAGGGTATCAAGAAGATGAAGACACTTGTTCGTACTAACCACAATAAGGCTAAGGAGGTAATTACTCGAGCTGAAGAAGAACTCGTGCTTGCTAAGTTGATTAGGCGTGGAGCTGATAGGGATCTTGTGTAGGCCCAAAAAACCATTGAAGACTTGTCTGGCAAGTGTGGATGTCATTAAAGATCCAAGGCCATGCCGATTTGTAGAATGCTACATTAAGTCCATCAGGTCCAGGGGAGGCATTGCTTCTCATATTTTTGACAATGCTGTGAAGTTCTTCTATCTGTGGCACTAAGTTGGTGTAGCGTAGTGCGTCTTCACCAGCATTTGCATGTTCTGCAATAGAATGATCATCGGTAGAACCTATGTCATTTGAAATCTGATGGTTAGGTTCAGAGCTAAAAATATTTCAGAAATAAGTTTGAAGGGTGTGAGCTAATTGATCAGGGGTGGTGGCATGAGTTCCATCGGTGTTCTGCAAATAAGAAATCATGTTTTTTCTATTTCTCTTGGTGATGGAGAGGTGAAAGAATGACGTGTTGCGGTCACCGAGAGTGGCCCAATTCTTCTTGGCTCTCTGTAGGTGGAATTCCTCGTTCTTGAGTAGTAGTTGGTGATGCTGCTGTGTGAGGTGATTTTGTAGATCAAAGTCTTGAAGTTCGGGGGGTATGGATTGTTGTTGTTGAAGTTGATCCTCAGCTGTAGCCAGCTGATCTAATATTTTAGGTTTCTTTTTTCTCCACTTATGAAGGTCAGCGGCCAGGTACATGGTCTTTTGTTGTAGGATATATGGTATGCCTAGAGGGAGGGGTGAATAGGCCTGTAAAAATTCAACTCAAACTAAAGTCATATTCACCCACGGTACTGCCGCTCCGTAAGCGCGACACTGCTGCACTTGCAGGAGAGATTAGTTCATAGTTCAAAATCTACCCAACGAAATTTAGATCGGATAAATTTCTTAGCTTACTGCAGGGTAGTAGAACACAGATCGATAGCTAAAAATGGTGGGAACACCACACACAAGTAGATCGGCCTCAATCCTAGAAATCACCTCAACTACAATATGTCATGTAAGTAATAAATCAAGCATAAGTGACACAATGATTTATCCCATGGTTCGGCTCGCCACCAAGGCTTGCCTACCTCCATGTTGTTGAGGTTAGCCACTAAGGCTTAGAGCTTTCTAGCCCTTCCTCGTTCTCAAGCCAAGAGACTTAACTCTCGAGATGAGGGGTGAGTTTACTAGCTTCAAGAGATGGTTACAAACCTCCCGGGGCTGCTATAAACTTGGTAAGCTCGTCGGGCGATGCTCTAGCCAGCTAGGAGCCAAGCTCCAAGAGTAACAAACACAACCACAGGCTAAAACATGAACCAAGTGCTCTTTAGAGTTTATGAATCAATGGAGTTGCTCTCTAATTGAGTTATGAACCATTTTTCCTCAAGAATTGATGGGGAAATCAATGAAATTTCTTAGGGGCTTGAGGTCAACAATGGAGTGAGAGAGAGAGAGCTCCTGCTCTATTTTGGGCATGCTAAAGAGAGAAGACAAGAGCAGGTTAGTTACCGTTGGGAAGGAAGTGGAAAGGTATACATACCCCCTAGCCCGTAACGGCCACTTAAATCATAGATAACCGTTTGGGACAAAAGGGAAAGGTATATATACCCCCAGCCCTCAATGGACACTGCACCCAAGAGGTCGAGCAAGATGAGGCCCGTGGCCTCGAGGTCAGGTGAGACGAGGATGTAGCCAAAGGGTCGAGAGAGCCAGAGCCCGCGACCTTGGGGTCAGGCGAGACGGAGCCCAGGACCTTGGGGCCGGGCAAACCGGAGCCCATGACCTTGGGGTCGGGCGAGACGGAGCCCGCAACCAATGGGTCAGGCAAATCGGAGCCTGCACCCAAGTGGTTAGGAGAGTCGGAGCCCACACCCAAGGGGTCGGGCAAGTCAGAGCTCGCACCCAAAGGGTCGGGGCGAGTCAGAGCTCGCACCCTGCAAGACAGCAAGCGTAATAGTGAAGTGTAGACTATCTTGGCTATGAATCTGAGGATGCTTGTAGTTGTTTGAGCACTTGGTAGCACATATTAGCTTAAGCATTATGCCACCCTTTATAGTATGGCTTTTCCTATACTCAAATTTAATATATAAAAGAATTTAACCTCCTTTGAGTTTGAAGTCATCTAAATTTGTAATTGGGGCTCCACCGATTCGTGTAGCATCATCGAATATAAATTTCCTGCTTGTCATCTCGATAAATCTCATTAGTTCTCTAATTACATGGTCATTATCACCAAAACCCACAATTATGACTTAATTGCGCTTTCATTTGTACAAAGGATCGTGAGGCTGAGCGAGTCTAGCTCTGTTGCGCCATCGTTTGATAGTCCTGTTCCATGAGCCACCAGTTTTTAAAATGGAAAGGTTTGTTAGTGCGGTGGTGAGTAGAGTTGAGAGGAGTAAGAATTGGTGCATGATCACTACAGAGTATAGGAAGGTGGTAGACAGTTGTTGCCGGGTAGGCCAAACACCATTCTGCATTAGCAACAGAGCAGTCGAGTCGTTGAAACATTGGCGTGGTACTGAATCTTTTGTTTGTCTAGGTGTATGCTGGGCCACTGTAACCCAAATCGATGAAGCCACACTACTTGACATGGTCATAGAAAGCATTAATACGCCTTAGATCAGGCCTACCGGGATCTGATTTTTCACTAACATGCATAATATTGTTCATGTCACCCATACATAGCATAGGCAAGTTGATGTTAGTTACAACAAAATCTAGCACTTGCGACCATATGGCATTGGTAGTACAGTCGTGAGGATCACCATAAATACAAACTAGGCTAAACTATTGGGAGCTAAGATTATTATTACATAAAGCAAATATATTGGTAGAGTGGTCTACAACCGTGATGCTGATGGAGGAGGGTAGGTCAGCAGCAAATGAATGGGAGGCAATAAGGCAAGGCAGGGGCACCCGCTAGGCGCTAGTGCTAGGCCTCACATAAATGGGTAGCCTAGCCAGCCTAGCAAAGGAGGGTAGCCTCGCTTGGATGGACGAAGATGGTCGACCCCCCTGCATCTAAAGGGTCGTGACCAAAGGGTTGGGCGAGCCAGAGCCCGTGACCTTGGGGTTGGGCGAGATGAAGTCTGTGACCATAGGGTTGGCCGAACCAGAGCCCGCACCCAAGGGGTCAGGCGAGTCGGTGCTCGCACCCAAGGTGTCGGGAGAGTCGAAGCTCGCACCCCGCAAGACAGCAAGGGTAATAGTGAAGTATAGACTATCTTGGCTATGAATCTGAGGATGCTTGTAGTTGTTTGAGCACTTGGTAGCATATATTAGCTTAAGCATTGTGCCCCCTTTATAGTATGGCTTTTCCTATACTCAAATTCAATATATAAAAGAATTAAACCACCTTTGAGTTTGAAGCCATCTACATTTGTAATTGGAGGCTCCTCTGATTCGTGTAGCATCCTCGAATATAAAATTCCCTGCTTGTCATCTCGATAAATCTCATTAGTTCTCTAATTGCATGGTCATTATCACCGAAACCCACAATTAAGGCTTCATTGTACTTTCAATCTCTCCCTTTTTGGTGATTGATGACAACCCAATTAGAGCTTACAAAAGATATGAAATAAATATTGAGACTTTTCTAGCCATGAGTTTAGAGCCTCCCCCTAAGTATGTGAATAGAGAATTGAATTCTCAAATTGGTATAAAAAGCCAAGATTCATATTTTAGTGAAAGTGATGGAGCTCCCCCTACATCCATGCTCCTGTGGGGTGCTGCATACTATGTCAGGTATGTAAAACATGATGCAAATGATAGTTTATGGACACATGTGCTTGCTACTGTGCGGCAGTGCCACACCTGACTATACGAGCAAGACAGAGTCAAGCACCACATAGCTAGCTCAAACAAAAAAGATATGCTACCTAGCACAATAAGATGACTTCTAATCCACACAACGATACATGTCCATACCGATACACAAAGAGTCAAATAGTAGCATTATTTCATAATTTAGAGTTTTGAGCGACTCTCAAACTTTCCACCTAGCGAAGACTAACACTCATCGAATAGGACATGAAGCGCAGCTGAAAAGTTGTTGACCCTTCTAATTTTCCTAATTTTCTCCCCCTTTGGCATAAAGTACCAAAAAGAGAAGAAAAGAAGAAAGATCAACACCTACTCATCATCTCTCAAGATGTCCGTCAAATAAATATCATCGCCACCTAGCACCTCCTGTAGCAGTCCTGGCACCACCATCACCATCATCATCATCGAAGTCAATACGTGCACGGCCCTAACGGTGAGTAGTGGTGGTGTAGCGAGTGGAACGAGTCGAACACCTCGACTCCTGTCTCTAATGGTATCCCTCTAGGGTCTCATCCCAATCTGCTGCATGTCCCTGCTGCTCATCATCATCATCATCCTCATCATCTAAAACTATGTCGGAGAGACTCAGAAGGTCATATTGTGGAGGAGGTGGAGTAGGAGGAAGTGGTGGAAGGTCCTGTCCACACTGCTGACTCTGCTCAAGCTATGTCTCACATGCTCTGTCAGCTGCATAGGTGCACTTGCCAAAGATTGCCTTCAACCACTTGCCAAACTTCTTCATCTTGCCTCCTCTATGAGACCTAGAGTGGGAAGACTCAGGGATATCTACATGAACATGAGAGCTCCCCACTCCCTAAGTAGCTATAGCTGGCTGGGTCTTCTCAATTTTGTAGATGGAGTGCATCCCATCCTTCAAAAAATAAAATCCAGTGACCCTCTCAATCATGAACATGAGGTAAGGGGCATAGGGCAGCCCTCTCCTCCCATCCTCCACTGCAAATCTCAACTTAGTCCATATGAATCTAGGGACATTGAACCTATCCCCACCTAGAGCAAATCTAGCCAACACATTTCTCACATAGCCATTGATATCTGAGGTTGCTTCATCCTTTGGGTTGATGGTGTTCCTGATGAGGTTGTTGAGGATGTAATAGAAGCTGTGTAGACCACTCCTCTTGCCACCTACAATCCTTCTATCTCTCTACATGTAACTAATGTCATGGATCTTAGTTCGAGGCTCATCATGAATGTAAGTGTAACCTCTGTGCTCCTCCCCAAAGGCAAGAATCTGACTAAAAGTACAAAGTCGACTTGGTAGTGCTGACCATCAGTCATCCAGTTAATCTCATCAAAGGTCTGGTCATAGAAGTATGTGGCATGAAACTATGCAAGGACCTCCTCATTCTAGTTATACTAGAAACCCATGTTGTCTGAAAGTTGGAACCTATCACAAATTTTGATTACCTTGTTAAACTCAGGCTCCTCCTTCTTCTGTATCTTATCCCAATCAATGTGCTACATCTTGATGATCTTTGTTTTCTTGGATGCAAGAATGGCAGTGGCATAAAAGTTGGAATGAAACTCATTCCAGAATCTATAATCAAGGCCCAAATCCTTGCGCACTGCATAGGGATTGATCCTCCTTGCCTCTTCCACCAGCTTCCAACTCTTGGAATAGTTGACAACTGCATGCTGGCGGGAGTCATCTAGAGGTCTCATGATGAACTCACCCTCAAAATCTCTCATGTATCTGCCATCAAACTCATAGAGATGTTGTGGGGTGTTAGGAATGGCATCAATGGTATGACCTATCATCTCTAGCCTCTCCTCATCTTTAATGTATTACTCGTGCCTCCCCCTATCACCAAGTCCTCCTAGAGCTACACTACTGTCTGCTGCTATTGACCTCCCTCCACCACGGCGAGGTGGATCCCTGTCTCTTTGCTCATTCATCTTCCTTTTCCCCTTCGGTCACTATCTCTGTGCTCCATCTTCTTAAACGAGGAATGGAGAGGAGATGGAAGAAACTGCTCGGGCCAGGGATAGTAGCAGCCATCAGTGACATTGAGGGAGGGCTAGCAGCTCTCATGGCACTGCCGGAGACCAGCAACGTACGGCTAGGTGACGACGACGGTGATGGCGTGGGTGCGAGAGGAGAGAGAGGCACGATGTTAGTGTAGGGGGAAGAGAGAGAGAGAAAGAAGTTACTATGGGCCTAAGGATAAGAGGAAGAATAACTGGGCCCTATAGTAAAACCGTTTGGACCAAATCTCAATTGAGATTCAAAGTGCGGCACTACCGCACACCCCAAAATAGTGAGAGTTAGCTATAATCTATATGACTCTCTCTGTATAAGATATGGACACACATCACCTATATACCATGACTAGAAACAAATAATCAATACAGACCATGATCATGATACATAAGTTGCCTTTTATAAATCATTTTCATGCACAATATGAATTTTTTAACTCTTTTGCCTAGATACTAGTTTATCAAATAGAGGCATGCTAAAATTCAAACAACGTTACGAGAATCAAGTATATCTAGCTCACTATGCAAAGGACGAAACCTTGACTCGTCGAGGGGCTTTGTGAAGATATCGGCTAGTTGCTTTTCGGTGTTCACATGGCAAATTTCGATATCTCCTTTGGTTTTGTGGTCTCTCAAGAAATGATGATGAATGTCTATGTGCTTGGTTGTAGAGTGGCTTATGGGATTATTTGCAAGCTTAATGGCACTCTCGTTGTCACATAATAATGGGATTTTGGTAAAATGACATCTAAAATCACAAAGAGTTTGCCTCATCCAAAGTAGTTAGGCACAACATGCACTGGCCGCAACGTACTCGGCCTCGGTAGTGGAAAGGGCTACACAATTTTGCTTTTTAGAACTCCAAGACATGAGGGATCATCCAAGGAATTGACATGTCCCCAAATTGCTTTTTCGATCTACTTTGCAACTGGTGTAATTGGAATTCGAATACCCAAGTAGATCAAACTTAGAGCCCTTAGGATACCACAAACCAAGGTTAGAAGTGTGTACTAAATATCTCAAGATTCTCTTAATGGCCACCAAGTGACACTCTTTCGGGTTAGCTTGAAATCTAGCACACATGCACACACTAAGCATAATATCGGGCCTAGATGCGCACAAATAAAGTAGAGAGCCGATCATGAAACGATATACCTTGGTATCCACTGCTTTCCCTTCAATGTTGAGATCAAGATGTCCATTGGTTGGCATGGAAGTTTTGATAGGCTTAGCATTCACCATGTCAAACTTCTTAAGCATATCATAGGTGTACTTTGTATAACTAATAAAAGTTCCATCCTTCACTTGCTTGATTTGAAATCCAAGGAAGAACTTCAACTCATCCATCATGGACATCTCAAATCTCTTCGTCATGATCTGACTAAATTCCTCACAAAAAGTATGATTAGTAATACCAAATATTATGTCATCGACATATATTTGGCACACAAATATATCTTTACCAACTTTGTAAGTGAAAAGTGTAGGGGCTTTGCCTATTTCAAAGCCTTGTTTAAGTAAGAATTCCTTAAGGCATTCATACCATGCTCTTGGTGCTTGCTTAAGCCCATAGGATGCCTTTTGGAGTTGTAGACATGGTTGGGGAACTTGGGTTCTTCAAAACCCAGTGGTTGCTCAACATATACAAGTTCTTGAATGGGACCATTGAGGAATGCACTCTTCATGTCCATTTGATATAGCTTGAAATTGTGATGAGTGGCATAGGCTAGAAACATTCGGATTGCTTCAAGTCTTGCCACCAGTGCATGTGTTTCCTCAAAGTCCAAGCCCTCTACTTGAGTGAAACCTTGAGCAACCAATCTTGCCTTGTTTCTTGTAACCACGCCATTCTCATCTTGCTTGTTACAGAAGACCCACTTGGAGCCAATGATATTGGTGTTGGGTCTCTTCACCAAGGTCCACACTTGATTTCTTTTGAAATTGTTGAGCTCATCTTGCATGGCCATCACCCAATCTGGATCACCAAGTGCTTGCACAACCTTAAGAGGTTCTAAAGAGGAAACAAATGAGTAATATTGGCAAAAGTTTATTAAATGTGAATGAGTTGTTACCCCCTTTCGAAGACTCCCAAGGATGTTGTCAATGGGGTGATCCTATTGTATAGTTTGCCTTAGCCTTGGATAATCAATGGCCTCTTATCCATCTTCTGGATCTTCATTATCTTCTTGCTTGAATATAGGTTATAGGTTCTATCCTTGAATCAAAGTTAGACTTGCTGCTGCTGTCAGAGGGAGTGCAGCACTACTGCTCTTATGTGTGGCACTGCCGCTCTGCTGATTTGTAGCAGGGGTCTGCTCCCCCTCAGCTATGGTAGAACTACCCGAAATAACGCACTTACGGAGGCGTTTATCTTCCACTGACACTAAGCACCTCGAGAGAGAGCTACATCGGGCGGGTTCCGTTGAGCACACCCTGAGGGAGAGCCCAAATAATCCATATTTTTTCCCAAGGATCCAATAATGAGAATGAGTTACCAAACTTAGTCCATTTCATACATCTAGAGTTCTTAAAAATGGTATTATTACATTACTAAATTCAGAGTGCGGAATATTAAACAGCGGAATGAAAATAAACATCAAATAAACATCTATCGATAATAAACAAGGATTCGTTTGTGCCCACCAGAAGAATCCTTCACACAACGGCTACTCCTCAAGCAGTACCTAGAACAGGGGTAAATAAACCCTGTAGCACACAATGTACTCACAAGACTTATCCGACTAGTGGGAATAATTTCTCGACTCTAAGGAAATATGATAAGCTTTATGGTATGCTGGTTTCCTTTTTGTAGAAAGCAATGCTAATAGTAAATCCTTATTTATGTTATTATTAGCAGTCATGATTAATTCATTACCTAGCAATTCTATGTAAGCACCTGTTCTACTTTCAAGCAAGGGTTAAGCAAACACTTCCATTTCAACACCTTTCATCATTTGGTTCTTACTACGGTGCTAGACTGTAAACAAGCCATACTGGATTGCCCGGGGATTCATGAATCAATGTGCCCAGCTGGGTACCCCAAAACACATGCCTTGCTTGTACCCTAGGCACAAGCAGGACCAACCCATCGCTCTCCTATCATGGGGTCTAGGTCCCCGTCTAAACTTGGACTCCAAGCTCCCGCTCCTGAGTTTCGGACTCAGTGCGGTGCTTAGACCTCCACCATCCCCGCCTCCAATCAGTCAGTCTGGAAAGAGCTAGAACCCATGACAAGCGAGCAACAAGCCTTCCCTACGCCCATACCCAAGTATGTGCTCGGGATAATAAGTCTATGACTTGCCTAGAACCCAATGCAACGGTCGGTCCTTAACCGACACAGACAGAGAAAAAGTGTAACCAAGCTATTCCCTGTTGGCCATAGGACACAACCTCTTACACCCACCAATACCCAAACCTATCCCTGCCCAGTCTCCATTTTTCTTTCCACCATTTTATCATGAGTGATCATAATTGTCACTTATTGTGAGTAACGGCATGTTACTCACGCTACCAAATTCCTGAGCATAGCAGCTACTTGACCTATACTAGTAGGACTCATAGGTAAGTATATCTATGCATATAGTTTCCATAAAATGCTTGTAACGTAAATGTACATCATATATATATTCAGTGATCATTCAAAATAAGGGTTATGCACTAGGGCTTGCCTTGGGCAGGCGGTGTGTCAACAAAGTCAGCAATAGATGGCTCTGGGGCTCCCTCCTGTACGAGAATCGCCTCCTTGTACTCCTCGATGAACTCCTCGTATTCTTGTTCGCCCATAGACATGAACTCTACCAACTCGTTATCTACATATATGAAATAATGATGCACACTTAGTAATACAGCAACAACAACTCTTAAAATACGAATACACCTACCAAGCTACTAAGCTAGTTCTACTGACTAAGGTGCTAGGTTACCTACTGTTACCACTAACAGGTGTGAAACATGGCATGTATTATCTTAGCAACTAAGGCATTCTTACTCTTAATACCAATTTACTATATATATACTAAAACAAGAAGTACTGGCTACTCTATTTATCAACCTACTCAAGGGCTACAAAAATTACAGTGAACACCTAATATTCTAATGAACCTAGTGTAAAAATTTCATGGCTAAATCTATCACCAATTTGCCATAAAAAATCCCACAAATATTAAGCTCAATAATACTAAGCTTTCCTAAATGAATTAATGAATCTATCATTATCACAAATAACTATAAAATAACTACACCAACAGATAGATATCATTTTTGTGAACTTAATAAATTTTGTTTCACTATTTTTTGACACCTACAACATTTACTATAATTTTCCAAAGATCAGCTCAAAACTAAATTGAATAAACCTTTACTAATTCTTTGGAAAAAGAAAAACTAAATTTAACCCACGCGGCCCGCTACGCGTGACGCAGCCCATGCACGCGCAGCGCGCGTGCACACACGACCCACCAAGGTGGCCCACACGGACGCGGCCCAACCGCGCGACGACGACCCACGATGGGGTGGCCCGCGTGCGTCGGTCACAATTACAAAAATGTCCTCAAACTACCGGTGATTCACCCCGAGGTCTGAAGTACTATTCCCACAGTCAACGTTTACGCAAACAAGCCCTTGAAGAAAACCGTCTTTACCACGGCCACGTCCTCGGACACCCGCACACGCACCGGCGCGACGACGCTGGCAACGGGAGGTCACGCTGGCTAGCCTAGCCCCTCCCTGCCACCGATAGCGAGCCGATGCTCACCTTGATGCGAACGTGAGGCGATGGGCGCTGAAGCGACGAACGGAGATGGGGTCCAGAGCTCCCTTCGGAGTGGCAGACCTCCTACAGCGGTGGTGGCCATGTTCCCGTGAGCTCAGGCACCACCGAGGCTAAAGGACTAGAGGATGGGCATCAGCAACTCACCCAAAACCTACTAGACATGATGTCTTGATCGGGGACGGGACAAGTGAGTCTGGCCACACGGGCATGGTAAACATGGCGACAGCTGTGGTGGCGCGACCATGTCAACAGCGCTGGGCAGGTAGTAGCAGTGCAACTAGGGGTGCGCATGGGGTGGAGGACTGCGAGGTGAGGCTAGAGGTACAACCAAATGGACTCAGAAGAACCAGGCGGGTAATGCCCACGGCTACAGCGTTTACGTCTTTAATGGCGCGATGGTGAGTGTCGGCTCCAAATTGGAGCTTACAAAGGTACGATATGACATGGTGTGGGGTTGGTTGGCCAGCAGACTTGAAGACAAAGTCGGACGCACGCTGAATTGAAAGGATAGGACCTCACCGTGTTAGATTGAAGGTGCAGCCTTGCCAAACCTCTAGTAGAGGAGGGAGGGAAAAAAGGAAGTAATGGGGACGGCAACTGGCCCGAGCCTTGGCGGGATGTGACGACCGCACCCGGGCTATCATTGCGAGCCAGCACAGCCAGGAGAGGGGGCACACCCACGTGCGGGCGGTGGCAATGCAGTGGCATGGTCATGGCGCCATTAATGGCGTACGACAAACTATGCCATAGCAAGACCACGTGCACTAATCGAAATGGCAGCGACGCAGAGGCACAGGCGGACGCGATGGCTGCGTGCAGTGGCACGACGGTGACAACGCAGGGCAACACAGTGATGGGACGGTGGCGTAGCGATGAAAGCAGCGGAGCAGAGCGGCCAGGCCCACCGGCCCTAGTGTCCCACCAAGCGTGGCGATGCGCGTGAGTGCGTGCATGCTAGAGTCACTTGCTTGGGAGCGGCAGCAGTGATGCGGGGCCTACGTGGTGGTGTGTGCGTGCGTCGAGCAAGCTAGCGCTGCAACGTCGAGCTGAGGCATGGTGACCGTGCCTAGACGCTGACGCCGAGCCATGCACGATTTTTAAAGCACCCCAAAAATGAAATTCGTCACTTCAAACGTCGAATCACCTATTCTATACTCAAGAAGGTATGTTAGGCTATCAAAACCAGCCATGAAACCCTACCACCAATTAATCCAATTCACCTACAAAAATTGCCAAACTTGGCCTTGTCAAACCGCTTCCCGACTTTAGAAATTTGACTAAGTCTCGATCAGATTCGCGTCGAATTTGATTTCCAAGCTATTCAGTACGCTAGCTAGTGCGTTCCTTTCGCGACCTCAAGTATTTCATCGTCACCTACACGGTTTGTACTTCTAACATTACTAAAATTCCGTATATACGTTCTACAACATTTTCGCTTAATAAAAATTGATTTAAAACCCTAAGTAATATAACTCGACTATGAAATGTAACTTTCGTTTCACATTTCCGTTAGTCATTTTGAGTTACAAAAATTGATTTACACACTATTTTACATACACTATCACATAAACATGATGCCCATACAGTGTTTTAGCAAAAGAATTATAGTGTAACACTGAGGGTGTTACAAATCTACCCTCCCTAAAACAAAATCTCATCCCGAGATTTCATGTGCCTAGTGTGGGAAAAGAGATAAGGAATATATTTCAATGTAGACAACTACCTCGGTGACCAGAGAGAAGATGGGGATAATGCTCTAGGATGTCACTTTCTTGCTCCCATGTTGCTTCTTCCTCCAAGTGGTTCTGCCACTGCACCTTGTAGAACTTCACCACATTGTTCCTCATCACCCTTTCCTTTTCGTCCAAGATCTTGACAGGGTGCTCAATATATGTCAAGTCAGGTAGAAGAGGAAGTCCTTTAATTTCCACAGCTTCATCAGGGACCCATAAACATTTCTTCAACTGAGATACATGAAACACATTATGTATCGTCGATAAGATATCTGGAAGCCAGAGACGATAAGCAATTGGGCCACACTGCTCTAAAACCTTGTAAGGACCCATATACCATGGGACTAACTTGCCACGGACACCAAACCGATGCTCCCCCCTCATAGGAGACACCTTGAGGTACACATAATCTCCAACTGCAAACTATAAAGGCCTTCTTTGCTTGTCCACATAAACTTTCTGTTGGCTCTGAGCTACCTTCAAATGACCCTAAATAATGCTGACTTGCTCTCAAGCTTCTTTGATGAAATCAGGTCCAAAATATCCATGGTCTCCCACTTCAACCCAGTTAAAGTAGTGTCCTACATTTTCTTCCATACAGAGCTTCAAATGGTGCCATACGAATGCTCTCTTGATAGCTATTATTGTAAGAAAACTCAGCTAACTTCAGGCATTCATCCCACTTCTTAGGAAAAGAAATGGCACAAGCTCTCAACATATCCTCGAGTACCTAGTTTACCCTTTTAGTTTGGCCATCAATTTGTGGATGATAAGCTGAGCCTTTGAGGAGATGAGTACCAAGACATTGCTGAAGTTGCTCCTAGCAACGAGAGACAAAAACTGATCCTCTATCAGAGATGATAGTAAGGGGAACTCCGTGTAGGGTCACAACCCAGTCAAAATATATCTAGGTATACTTCTTGGCTATATATCTAGTGTCCACCGAAAGAAAATGAGCAGACTTAGTGAGACGGTCCACAATGACCCAAATAGAGTTGTAGCCCTTGGATGTGCAGGGTAAACCCATAATGAAATCCATAGAAAAATCTTCCCATTTTCAAACAAGGATAGGCAAAGGCTGCAAATATCCCAGGGTATGCATATGATTGGCCTTAACTCTCCCATAATTGTCGCACTCCGCGACGTACTTGGTGATGTCCTGCTTCATATTGGGCCACCAATACAAGTGGTGCAGATCATGGTACATCTTGTTACTTCTAGGACGAATAGACAACTTGGAATGGTGAGCTTCATTCAAAATCTTCCTTCTAAGCCCATCATCTAATGGAACCACCAATCTATTCTTGTACTTTACTACCCCTTGCTCATCAATACTAAATTGAGGACCACGCCCTTCGGCAATTAATTTCTTGATGTGAGGAATTTCTAAAGTGTCTTGCCTTTGCTCCATGATAATCTGCTCAAGTAAATCTTAGACTAAGGCAATGTGAGCTAGCACCTCAGCATGGTTGAGAGATAAAGGTGCTTCTTCAACCTGATATGGCTTCCGGCTCAAAGCATTAGCTACCACATTGGCCTTTCCGAGGTGGTAATGTACCTCCAAGTTATAATCCTTGATCAATTCCAACCATCTCCTTTGCCTCATATTTAACTTGGACTGAGTGAAAATATATTTGAGGCTCTTATGGTCTGTAAAAATATGAACCTTGTTTCTCAACAAATAATGCCTTCATATTTTTAGAGCATGCACCACAGCAGCCAGCTCTAAATCATGGGTGGGATAATTCACCTCGTGCTTTTTCAGCTGGCGTGAAGCATAAGCTATCACACGCCCATCCTACATAAGCACACATCCCAACCCCATCTTTGAGGCATCACAATATACATCAAAAGGTCTGTCAATATCTGGTTGGGCCAAGACATGAGTAGTGGTAAGAAAGTTTTTTAAAGCTTGGAAGGCTTCTTCACAATCCGAGCTACAAACAAACTTGGCATCTTTCTAGAGCAGCTTGGTCATCGGCTGAGCTATCTTGGAGAAATCTAGAATGAAACGCCGATAGTATCTAGCAAGACTAAGGAACTGATGAATCTGGTGCACTGACTTGGAAAACTTCTAATTTAGAACATCTTGCACCTTGCTGGGGTCTATAGATATACCTTTTGGTGTCAGAACATGTCCCAAAAACTGCACTTGATCTAACCAAAATTCACACTTGCTGAATTTAGCATACAACTTGTGTTCTCTCAATCGAGTCAGTACTATCTGAAGGTGTTGGGCATGCTCTTCCTTGTTCTTGGAATATATCAAGATATCATCAATGAATACCACTACAAACTTGTCCAACGCTGGCATAAAGACTGAGTTCATGAGATACAAGAAGAATGCAGGAGCATTGGTGAGACCAAAAGACATGACTAGGTATTCATACAACTCATACCTAGTAGAAAAAGCTGTCTTTGGTATATCTTGTGGTCTAATCTTGATTTGATGATAGCCTAAACAGAGGTAAATCTTGGAGAACACCTTGACACCAACTAGTTGATCGAACAAAGTATCAATACGAGGTAAAGGATACTTGTTCTTAATTGTTACCGCATTAAGAGGGTGGTAATCCACACACATTCGAAGAGTGCCATCCTTCTTCTTCACAAAAATGGCTGGACAACCCCATGGTGAAGAGCTAGGATTTCCAACAACTCTTCTAACTATTTCTTCATTTCAGCCAATTCATTCGGGGCCATGCGGTACGAGCGTCGGGAGATAGGAGCAGTCCTAGGCTCTAACTCAATGGAGAACTCCACATCTCTATCCGGTGGCAATCCAAGTAGATCTTCAGGAAAGACATCCAAGAATTCACAGTCCATAGGAATAGAGGCAAGATCAGGGGAAGCTTCAGCATGAGCAGCAATAGGTAAGGCTAGATCTGAGGGCATAAGAAGAGACATCCTATCCTCAAAAGAAGGAAGCCATAACTGAACAACTCTCTGC
Source organism: Miscanthus floridulus (assembly GCF_019320115.1). NCBI lineage: Eukaryota > Viridiplantae > Streptophyta > Magnoliopsida > Poales > Poaceae > Miscanthus > Miscanthus floridulus. The sequence continues at coordinate 83,375,941 of NC_089589.1, forward strand.
TTCAGATCCAAAACTACCCCATATACACACAACCAGTTCATTCCCAAAATTGCATCAATGCCTTGCCCAGGTAGTACCATGAACTGGAGACGGTAAGTGTGAGTGGCTAATACTAAGCCCACTATATCCGTCCAAGTATTAACGCACAATTGCACACCCAGAGTACTAATTCTATAGGCAAAAGGTATAGCCATAAGAGCTATATTGTGCTGGTGTGCAAATCCCATGCTCATAAATGAAAATGATGCGACAGAATCAAACAACACATAAGCTAGATGGGAGTCAATGGTGAACATACCAGCCATCACCGGTTCATTTTGCAATATTTCCTTAGCCTCGGTGAAATTAACATGTCCAGATCGGCTCACTAGCACTTTCTTCTTTATAACTATTTGCTTGATTAGCCTGGAGTTAGCTAAAGGCTGAGCAGACTGGGCTGGCTGGTTTTGCAGACACTCCTGGGCATAGAGGCCTTCCTTGCCACACTTGAAACAAGCACCAGGCATGTTCCCTTATCCCAGATGAGGTGGGACCTACTGTCCCTAGGGCTACTGAGGTTGTACCTACTGAGTTGGTGCACGGTACTGAGTGGAAGGAGCCTGAAAGGTCTACTGAGGCTGCCAAAATGAATGCCCACCCGAAGACTGATAGGGCACCTGCCTGACAACCTATACTTTTTGAGCATTCTGCCTAGTAGCCACCTACTTGCGCTTCCATTCTGCCTGAGAGTCATGCTGCAAGCCCTCCATGGCAATAGCAGCATTCATCACCACCCCAAAGGTCTGATAGTTCCTAGTATATAACTCCTTCTGTAGGCTGCAAGAGAGGCCATGGTAGAAGTGGTCCCTCTTCTTCTCATCTGTATCAACATGAGTCCCAACATACTGTGACAAGTGGTTGAACTTGTTGACGTAGTCCATCACGGACATACTCCCTTGCCGAATGTCTAGAAACTCTGTCAACTTCCTGTTTAGAACACCAGCAGGAATATAATACTCTCTGAAAGCCACAGTGAACTCCTGCTAGGTCACCTGGTGATCTGTCGGCTGCATGGCATTGAATGTATCCCACCATGCACTAGCAGATCCCAACAATTGTTGCACTGCAAAGCGCACCTTCTGCTCCTCAGTTATGGTGAGAAGCAGAAACTTTTGCTCTAGGATATGAAGCCAATGCTCCACATCTAGAGGCTCAGCCATTGGCGTGAATGTGGGTGGGTGCGGCTTTAAGAAATCCTGATAAGAGCAGGGTCTCTTAGGACCATGGGCACCACCCCTATTCCCACCATTGCCCCCGTGGACTCCACGGGTGAAGCCACCGATAGCCTGTGCCAACAGCTCCATGGCACAGGCTAACTCACGATGAGTAGCCAATATCTCTGCCATCATCTCCGCATGAGTCATCAGAGGTGGCGGTGGTGGAGGAGGAGGAGCCAGAAGTGGAGCCTCATGACTCTCCCCGTTGTCAAGCTCATTGCCCCGGCCACTTTCACCTTGGCCTTCGCCAAGACCGTGGCTCGCTCCGGCACTAGTGCTCCCACGACCAGACCTCAGGTTCATCTGTAATTAGATACAAACCAACCATTAGGGACCACGCTCCAGATTAGGAGCAAGAGATTAGAGAAATCATAAGACATTTATTAAAGCATTCTTTTAGTTATCCTATCAATTTACTAATCCAAATTATACGTGTAGGGGAAATTTAGTTTAAGCAAGATTCTATTATCATGATGCATACATCGACCTAAATGTTCACTCCAGCTGGAATATAGCGGCATTCACAAGAATTTTCAGCACATCGCACACTCACTTTCCGTATGCTAAACGATTCTTACGCAGCATAAGTTAGTATACCTACAAAAAATTGATTAGATAAAACCAGTGCCGCTATCCTAGTTAGACCATATTGTTAGGGCTTATACTTATTTAGATAATTTTATTGCATCCCACTTTTTGCAAAACTTTTGTTGGTCAAATTTTAGGTTTTGGAAAAGAGTAATAAACTCGTAGACTCATTATTGGCTCGGGTACTAACTATGGTAGAATCGCCCAAAATAACACACTTATAGAGGCGCTTGTCTTCCACAGACACCAAGCACCCTGAGAGTGAGCTACATCGGGCAGGTTCCGTCGAGCACACCCCAAGGGAGAGCCCGAATAATCCACATTTTTTCCTAAGGATCCAATAATGAGAACGAGTTACAAAACTTAGTCTATTTCATACATCCAGAGTTCTTAAAAATGGTATTATTATATTACCAAATTTAGAGTATGGAATATTAAACAGCGGAATGAAAATAAACATCAACTAAACATCTATCAATAATAAATAAGGATCCGTCTGTGCCCACCAGAAGAATCCTTCACACAATGGCTACTCATCAAGCAGTACCTACAATAGGGGTAAATAAAACCTGAGTACACAATGTACTCGCAAGATTTATCCAACTAGTGGGAATAATTTCCCGACTCCAAGGGAATATGATAAGCTTTATGGCATGCTGGTTTCCTTTTTACGGAAAGCAATGCTACTAGTAAATCCTTATTTATGTTATTATTAGCAGTCATGATTAATTCATTACCTAGCCATTCTATGTAAGCACCTGTTCTACTTTCAAGCAAGGATTGAGCAAACAGTTCCATTTCATCACTTTTCATCTTTCGGTTCTTACTATGGTGCTAGACTGTAGACAAGCCATACCGGAATGCTCGGTGATTCGTGAATCAATGTGCCTAGCTGGGTACCTCGAAACACACGCCCCACTTGTACCCCAGGCACAAGCTGGACCAACCCATCGCTCTCTTGCCACGGGGTCCAAGTCCACGTCCAAACTTGGACTCCAAGCCCCCACTCCTGAGTCCTGGACTAAGTGCGGTGCTTAGACCTCCACCATCTACGCCTCCAATCAGTCGGTCCAAAAAGAGCTAGAACCCACGACAAGAGAGCAACAAGCCTTCCCTACGCCCATACCCATGTATGTGCTTAGGATAATAAGTCTATGACTTGCCTAGAACCCAATGCAACGGTCGGTCCTTAACCGACACAGACAGGGAAAAAGTATCTACCAACTAGTTATCTACATGCATGAAATGATGATGCACACGTAGTAATATGGCAACAACAACTCTTAAAATACGAATACACCTACCAAGCTACTAAGCTAGTTCTAACGACTAAGGTGCTAGGTCACCTACTATTACCACTAACAGGTGTGAAATATGGCATGTATTATCTTAGCAACTAAGGAATTCTTACTCTTAATACCAATTTACTATATATATACTAAAATAAGGAGTACTAGCTACTCTATTTATCAACCTACTCAAGAGCTACAAAAATTACAGTGAGCACCTAATAATCTAGTGAACCTACTGTAAAAATTTCATGGCTAAATCTCTCACCAATTTGCCACAAAAATTCCTACAAATATTAAGCTAAATAATACTAAGCATTCCTAAATAAATTAATGAATCTATCATTATCATAGATAACTATAAAATAACTACACCAACAGATAGATATCATTTTTGTGAACCTAATAAATTTTGTTTCACTATTTTTGGACACCTACAACATTTACTATAATTTTCCAAAGATCAGCTCAAAACTAAATTGAATAAACCTTTACTAATTCTCTGGAAAAAGAAAAACCAAATCTAACCCACGCGGCCCGCTACGCGCGACGCGGCCCATGCACGCGCAGCGTGCACACACGACCCACCGCCGTGGCCCACGCGGACGTGGCACAACCATGCGACGACGGCCCACGATGGGGAGGCCCACGTGCATCGGTCACAATTACAAAAACGTCCTCGAGCTACCGATGATTCACCCCGACGTCTGAAGTACTATTCCCACAGTCAGCGTTTACGCAAACAAGCCCTTGGAGAAAACCATCTTTACCACGGCCACGTCCTCGGACACCCACGCGCGCACCGGCACGGCGGCGCTGGCACCGGCCAGCCTAGCCCCTCCCTGCCCCTGATAGTGAACTGACGCTCACCTTGATGCGAATGCGAGGCGATGGGCGGTGAAGCGACGAACAGAGATGGGGCCCACAGCTCCCTCCACAGCAGCGGTGGCCATGTTCCCGTGAGCTTAGGCACCATCGAGGCTAAAGGACTAGAGGATGGGCATCAGCAACTCACCCAGAACCTACTAGACATGATGTCTTGACCGGGGATGGGCCGAGTGAGTCCGGCCACGCGCGCATGGTAAACACAGCGACGGCGCTGGGCAGGCACTAGCAGTGCAACTAGGGGTGCACATCAGGTGGAGGACTGCAAGGTGAGGCTGGGGGTATAACCAATTGGACTCAAAAGAACTAGGCGCGTATTGCCCACGGCAACGGCGTTTACGCCTTTAATGGCGCAACTGCGGGCGCCGGCTCCAAATTGGAGCTTGCCAAGGTACGATACAACACGGTGCAAGGTCCATTGGCTAGTAGACTTGAAGATGAAGTTAGGTGCACGCTGAATTGAAAGGATGGGACCTCACCGTGCCGGATTGAAGGCGTGGCCTGGCCGGACCGGCAGCAGAGGAGGGAGGGGAAAAGAAAGGAATGGGGCTGGTTGCTAGCCCAAGCCTTGGCGGGATGTGACAACCGCACCTGGGCTATCATTGCGAGCCAGCATAGCCAGCAGAGGGGGCACACCCACGTGCGGGTGGCGGCAATGTAGTGGCACGGTCATGGCGCCATTAATGGTGTACGACAATCTATGCCACAGCAAGACCACATGCACTAATCAAAACAGCAGCGACGTAGAGGCACAAGTGGACACAACGGCTACGTGCAGTGGCGCGACGGCGATAATGCAGGGCAGCACGGTGATGGGACGGCGACGCAGCGATGATAGCGGTGGAGCAGAGCGGCCAGGCCCGTCGGCCCCAGTGTCCCACCGAGCGTGGCGATGCGCGTAAGTGCGTGCATGCTAGAGTCACTTGCTTGGGCGCGGCAGCAGCGATGCGAGGCCGACGTGGTGGTGTGCACGCACGTCGAGCAAGCCAGCGCTGCAACATCAAGCTGAGGCATGGTGACCGTGCCCAGACGCTGACACTAGCTGGAAACGTGCCATCCACAATTTTTAAAGCGCCCCAAAAATCAAATTCATTACTTCAGACGCCGAATCACCTATTATATACTCAAGAAGGTATGTTAGGCTATCAAAACCAGCCATGAAACCCTACCACCAATTAATCCAATTCACCTACAAAAATTTCCAAACTTGGCCTTGTCAAACCGCTTCCCGGCTTAGGAAATTCGACTAAGTCTCAATCGGATTTGCATCAAATTTGATTTTCAAGCTATTAGGTACGCTAGCTAGTGCATTCCTTTCGCGACCTCAAGTATTTCATCGTCACCTACACGGTTTGTACTTCTAACTTTACTAAAATTCCGTATATACGTTCTACAGCATTTTTGCTTAATAAAAATTTATTTAAAACCCTAAGTAATATAACTCGACTATGAAATGTAACTTTCGTTTCGCGTTTCCGTTAGTCGTTTTGAGTTACAAAAATTGATTTACACACTAGTTTACATACACTATCACATAAACATGATGCCCATACAGTGTTTTAGCAAAAGATTTATAGTGTAACACCGAGGGTGTTACATCAACATCAGGTAAACATGATGCCCATACAGTGTTTTAGCAAAAGATTTATAGTATAACACCGAGGGTGTTACATCAACATCAGGTACGTTAGCGGAACATTGTTTGTCAACAGCTTGAGGAACCTCCACTTCAGTGACTTCATCTTCTTGTGGTCTTATATCACCAATAGCCAATTGCTTGATTACTTCACATGGTGGGTCCTCCTTTCCTACAACACTTGAATCAACTTGCTCCACTTGAGAGCCATTAGATTCATCAAATGTCACGTCTACCGCTATTTCAACTCTTCCGGAGGTTTTGTTGAAAACATGATAGGCATGTTCATTTGATCCATAACCAAGAAGAAAACCTTCATCAACTTTAGGTGCAAACTTAGAAAATTTGGGTTTCTTGTTAAGTATGAAACACTTGCACCCAAACACTCTAAAGTAAGACACCTTAGGCCTGTTACCGGTTAGAAGCTCATATGAAGTTTTCTTCAACTTCTTGTGTAGGTAGAGGCGGTTGATGGCATGGCAAGCGATGTTGACGGCGTCACACCAAAAGATGTCCGATGTCTTGTACTCATCTAGCATTGTCCTTACCATGTCAATGAGTGTATGGTTCTTCCTCTCTACTACAACATTTTGTTGAGGGGTGTATGGAGTTGAGAACTCATGCTTGTGCCTTCTTCATCAAGAAACTCCTCAACTTGGGTGTTCTTGAATTCAGTCCCATTATCGCTTCTCATTTTCTTGATGGGGAGACCGAACTCCTTTTGAGCTCTTTTAACAAAAGTCTTCACTTTGTCTCTAACTTGACACTTATCAAACAAGAAAAATACCCAAGTGAAACGGGAATAATCATCAACAATAACAAGACCATATTTGTTACCCCGATACTCAAGTAGGCGACCGGTCTAAAGAGATCCATGTGTATGAGCTCCAATGGTTGCGTCGTGGTCATGATGTTCTTTGGTGGGTGAGGTACGTCAACTTGCTTTCCGGCTTGACAAGCGCTACATATCCTATCTTTCTCAAAGTGAACATTTGTTAGCCCAAAGATGCGTTCGTCCTTTTAAAGTTTGGCCAAGTTCCTTATCCCAACATGGGCTAGTCACCGATGCCAAAGCCACCCCATGCTAGATTTTGCCACTAAACAAGTCTCAAGATTAGCTTTACTTTTATTGAAATCAACTAGGTAAAGCTTGTTTTTTAAATGACCCATAAAAACAATAGAGGAATCCTCCCTTCTAAAGACTTCCACACCCTTATCCGTAAAGAGACAATTGTAGTCCATCTCACACAATTGAGAAACGGACAATAAATTGTAACTCAATGAATCAACATGTAATACATTTGTAATTGAATGCTCAAGGGTTATAGCAACTTTACCGAGACCAATCACATCCCCTTTGAATTGTCTCCAAAGACAATATTTTCATTTGAGTGCGTCATCGGGGAATATGATGAGAACATTATCCTTTCTCCGGTCATATGATTTGTACATCCAATATCAAGCACCCAACTTGACCCACCGGAGGAGTATACCTACAAAACAAGTTTAGTTGCTAGATTTAGGTCCCCAATTTCACTTGGGGCCTTGCATGTTAGTCACAAGAATCTTAGGAACCCAAATATAAGTATTCCTATATATGTTGGTTTCCTTTCCAATATATTTAGCAACCAATTTCCCACTGCTGTTGTTCCTCAAAACAAAGCATGAAGTCAAGCTTTGTTGAGATGGTTGAAACTTTGGTTGGTAGGAATACTTATTCATAGTGCCCCACACTGATTCCTTTGGCTTCTTCTAAACCTGTTTCTGCTGGTACACCTTCTTCTTGGACTTAGTTTTATCAGAAGCAGAATTAGTAGCCTTCCCATTTTTTGGGGGAGCGGCACAGTCGGCCTTCACTATGGCACTGTCGCTCAGGACTGCGGCACTATCGCTGTCTGTGTAGGCTGATCTGTACCAACTCTTTTCTTCCTCTCAAACTTGACACACTCATAGCCATTTATGATCTTTCTTCCATTTGTCTTGGCTCCTGTAGTGTGCCCAAGCCCATGCTTGATTGAGGGGTGTCTCCCTTGCTTGAATTGAGGCACTTTTGAATTATTTGCCTTCTTGTCACTTACTTGAGCCTTATCACTCAAGCAGCCCTTGCCAATGATCTCATTGAGTCTAGCAATTTCTTTTCTCATTGCCTCCATGTTTGCAAGGTTAGTGGAATAAGCATTCAAATCAATATTATAACATTTTCCATAACCTTGGCTAGTGGAGGGAGTTGAGGATTCCTTTGCCTTAGAGGGATATGAGTTGCTATCCTAAAGAATGCCTTATTGTAGCTCAAGTTCTTTGTGCTTTTCATCCAAGTCACAATACTTTTTCTTGAGTGCATTATGTGCTTTCTTTGTGATAGCTTGGCCCTCTTGCTCTTTGGCCAAAGTCTTGTGCAAGGATTCCATCTGACTTCTCTCTAATGCAAGAGCTTCCTAGCTAGTAATGTAGAGATCCTCTTGTTGGATAAGAGTTTCCTCTCTATATTCTAGCTCGGCTTGGACACTCTAAATCCTCCATTAGCTTAGTGATGAATAATTTGGTTTTTTCATCTAAGTTTTTAGTTATTTGATCAATTTCTTTATCACTAGATTCATCATCACTAGAGCTATCACTAATATCACTACTAGAGATATCACTAGGAGGTGGGGGTGGAGGAGCTTTGGCCTTGGATTTAGATTTTACCTTCTCACCCTTTGCCATAAGACAAATGTGAGGGGAGTAGTAGTCATCATCGGACATGTTGGTGAAGAGTCTTGGTGAAGAAGATGACTCATGGATAGCAATGGTTGCAACTTTCTCATCTTCTTCACTTGAGCTTCCTTTAGTTGAGTCCCATTCATGCCCAATGTGAGCCTCTCCCATGTACTTCTTGCTCCTTCTACGATCGGACTTCTCCTCTTTCTTATCCTTCTTGTATTTGTTGTCCTTGATCTCATATGGACACTTGGCAATGAAGTGATCGGTGCTTCCATAATTGTAGCATGTCCTCTTTTTCTTGTTTGGGAGTCTTCTCTTCACTACCTTGTAGCCTTGCTTCTTTAGCCCCTTGTGATACCTCCTCATAAAGAGAGCAACATCATCCACTTTCTCATATTGGTCATCATCATGTTCACTCTCACTAGAGGATGAGGTGGTCTTTACTCTTTCTTGAACTTGCTTGCTTGCTTTGGGCTCGCTAGTTGAAGCTTGCTTGTTGGTCTTGGACTTGCTAGTAGAGTCTTGCTTGCTTGATTTGTTGGCCTTGAGAGCTACATCCTTGTTGATCTTGATGCCTTCTAGCTTTGCTTGCAATTCTCCAAGCTTCTTCCACTCATTTGCTTCTTCTCTTTGCATATCAAAGGTTAAGATCCTTCCAAGTACATCATTTGGTGTGAAGTACTCAAACTTCTTGTCTCTAATTAGAGTGACTATGGTCTCATTTCTAGGTGAATAAGCTTCCAACATAATCTTGACAACTTTATGATCATCTAGCTCATCACAACCATAGCCTCTAATCTTACCCACCATTGTCATCAACTTATCAAACATCTCTTGTGGCCCTTCTTCATCCAAGATTACAAATCGGTTGAGCTTGAACATCAACAAATCAATTCTTGCCTTTCTCACTTTGTCACCTCCTTCATGTGCAAGATGCAAAGTATCCTAAATTTACTTGGCAACACCCACACCAATCACTCTATTGTACTCATCACCATCCAAGGCACTAAGTAGCACACTAGTAGCTTGACCATTGAGGTGAATGATTCTCACTTCTTCCATGGTTAGATTCTTGGGATCAACCAGTGGCTCAAATCCATTACAAACAACCTCCCAAATGCTGGGATGAAGACCTATAAGATAGGCTCTCATCAAGTGCTTCCACTTGGTAAAGTTAGTCCCATCGAAATGAGGTAACTTGCCCGCGGGCACATTGATGAAAGACTTGTGATCATGGTTAGTCATAGACATAGAAGAATAGTTAAAGGATACGGCGACATATTTGTTGTCGTCATTCTTCTTGCCCTTTCCTTTCTTGTCCTTCTTGCTGTGCACTTGGTAGGACTCATCATCATCACCATCTTCGGAGCTGCTAGATAGCTCACTAGAAGATGCTTTGGAGGCTTTTGCTTCTTGTTCCTTCTTCTTTCTTGCTTCTCTTCTTTTTCTTCTAGCTTCTCTCTTGAGTCTTCTTTCTTCTTTTCTTGCTTTCTTCTTTTCTAACCACTGTTGCTCCTTCCTCTTTTCTCTTGTTTCTCTTTTCTCTTTTCTAGATGCCCTTCTTCTTCTTCTTTCTTCTTCATTTTGAGCTTTTTTGGCATCGGTTGCCTCTAGCTGTGGGAGCGTAGAGTTGCTCGCTATAGAGGTGCTAAGTTCACTGCTGTCGGTGTCATGCAGCCCAACGTCCTTCGGATCGACATTAATGGGCTTCACAACACCGGATCCTCCCCTAGGGCTCCATACCTCACGTAGTGAAGTGCACACGAGGTAACCTGCTCCGATACCACTTGTAGGATCTCTGGTACGCCTAGAGGGGGTGAATAGGCCTGTAAAAATTCAACTCAAACTGAAGTCAAATTCACCCGTGGCACTGCCGCTCCATAAGCGCGGCACTGCCACACCTGCAGGAGAGATTATTTCACAGTTCAAAATCTATCCAACGAAATTTAGATCGGATAAATTTCTTAGCTTCCTGCAGGGTAGTAGAACACAGATCGATAGCTAAAATGGTGGAAACGCCACACACAAGTAGATTGGCCTCAATCCTAGAAATCACCTCAACCACAATATGTCATTCAAGTAATAAATCAAGCACAAGTGACACAATGATTTATCCCATGGTTCGGGTCACCACCAAGGCTTGCCTACCTCCACGTTGTTGAGGTTAGCCACTAAGGCTTAGAGCTTTCCAGCCCTTCCTCGTTCTCAAGTCAAGAGACTTAACTTTTGAGATGAGGGGTGAGTTTACTAGCTTCAAGAGATGGTTATAAACCTCCCAGGGCTGCCACAAACTTGATAAGCTCGCCGAGCGATGCTCTAGCCGGCTAGGAGCCAAGCTCCAAGAGTAACAAACACAACCGTCAGCTAAAACGTGAACCAAGTGCTCTTTAGAGTTTATGAATCAATGGAGTTACTCTCTAATCGAGTTATGGACCTTTTTTCCTCAAGGATTGATGGGGAAATCAATGAATTTGCTTGGGGGCTTGAGGTCAACAATGGAGTGAGAGAGAGAGAGAGCTCCTGCTCTATTTTTGGCGTGCTGAAGTAAGAAGACGAGAGCAGGTTAGTTAATGTTGGGAAGGAAGTGGAAAGGTATATATACCCCTAGCCCGTAACGGTCACTTAAATCGTAGATAGCCGTTGGGGAGAAAAGATAAAGGTATATATACCCCCAGCCCTCAACAGACACTGCACCCAAGAGGTCGGGCAAGACGAGACCTGCGGCCTCGAGGTCGGGCGAGACAAGGCCGCGACCAAAGGATCGGGCAAGCCGGAGCCCGTGACCAAAGGGTCGGATGAACCGGAGCCCGCACACAAGTGGTCGGGTGAATCGGAGCCCACACCCAAGGGGTCGGGGCGAGTCGGAGCTCGCATCCCGCAAGATAGCAAGGGTAATAGTGAAGTGTAGACTGTCTTGGCTGTGAATCTAAGGATGCTTGTAGTTGTCTGAGCACTTGATAGCACATATTAGCTTAAGCATTGTGCCCCCTTTGTAGTACGACTTTTCCTATACTCAAATTCAATATATAAAAGAATTTAACCTTCTTTGAGTTTGAAGCCATCTAAATTTGTAATTGGGGGATCCTCTGATTCGTGTAGCATCCTCGAATATAAATTCACTGCTTGTCATTTCGATAAATCTCATTAGTTCTCTAATTGTATGATCATTACCACCAAAACCCGTAATTAAGACTTATTGTGCTTTCATTTGTACAAAGGAGCGTGAGGCTGAGCGAGTCCAGCTCTGTTGCGCCGCCGTTTGATAGTCCTGTTCCATGAGCCACCAGTTTTTAAAACGGAAAGGTTTGTTAGTGCGCTGGCGAGTAGAGTTGAGAGGAGTAAGAATTGGTGCATGATCACTGCGGAGAATAGGAAGGTGGTAGACAGTTGTTGCCAGGTAGGCCAAACACCATTCCGCATTAGCAAGGGAGCGGTCGAGTCGTTGTACTGAATCTTTTGTTTGTCTAGGTGTATGCCGGGCCACTGTAACCCAAATCGATGAAGCCACACTGCTTGACATGGTCACAGAAAGCATTAATACGCCTTAGATCAGGCCTACCAGGATCTGATTTTTCACTAACATGCATAATATCGTTCATGTCACCCATACATAGCATAAGCAAGTTGCTGTTAGTTAATAAAATCTAGCACTTGTGACCGTATGGCATTGGTAGTACGGTGGTGAGGATCACCATAAATACAAATTAGGCTAAACTGTTGGGAGCTAAGATTATTATTACGTAAAGCAAATATATTGGTAAAGTGGTCTACAACCGAGATGCTGACGGAGGAGGGCAGGTTAGCAGCAAATGAATGGGATGCAATAAGCCCTCGTTTAGTTCGCGAAAAGTTTTTCCAAAAAGTGCTACAGTATCCATCACATCGAATCTTACGATACGTGCATGGAGCATTAAATGTAGACGAAAAAAACTAATTGTATAGTTTGGTTGAAAATTGCGAAACGAACGTTTTAAGCCTAATTAATTCATAGTTAAACACTAATTATCAAATAAAAATGAAAGTGCTACCATAACTAAAGTTCTAACTTTTCACCAACTAAACACGGCCAGGCAAGGCAGGGGCGCCCGCTAGGCGCTAGCGCTAGGCCTCACATAAATGGGCAGCCCAGCAAAGGAGGGAGCCTCGCTCGGACGGACGGAGATGGTCGGTCCCCCCTGCATCTATGGATGGATGGATGATTGATGCCCTGCGCAAGCCAGCAAGCAAAGCAAGCAAGCGGGCAGCATCAATGGCGTGTGTTCAATGCAGCGCGCAACGCAGGCCACTACCAGTGTCCGCAACCCGGCAACCCCCAACCACCCTCCAAATTTCTGGTTGGCTAGACAACGACGACGGGCGGGCGCGGCGGCAGCCCCAAACTGCATGCATTCCCACTCCCACGTACAGTACGTACTAGAGCAGCAACAACAATTCCTATTGCTCATCGGCGCCTGAAATCGCGGGGCATCAACTGTAGGAGGCCGTGACATGAGAAGAGAGAAAAAGGATCGAACGCTGCTGCCTCAAGTCCATCGACAGATCAGGCATTTGAAAAACAGCATCTGTTTGTCCGTGGAGAATTGGAGAAAATGAGACATGACGGACATGAATTGGAGGCATCTCAAGCAAGCCATGAGGTGAGCCAGGGCCTTGTTTAGATCACCTTTAAATTACAAGTTTTTTCACTTTCTCTCCATCACATCAATTTTTAGCCGTTTGCATGGAGTATTAAATGTAGGTAAAAAAAATAACTAATTGCACAGTTTAGTTGGAAATCACGAGATGAATCTTTTGAGCTTAGTTGGTCCACGATTGGACAATATTTACCAAATAAGATGAAAGTGCTACTATTCATCGGATTGAAATTTTTTACAATCTAAACATGGCCTAGGTACCGAGGTTTGTGCATGTGACGGATCTTGGCGTCTGGTCTGGACAAAAGACCAAACGCAAATGGCCATGGTCTCCACCGAGGAGTCCTACGCCTGCGAGAGCCATGTGGGTGAGCTAGCGCCTTCTGCATGCATGTCGTCGACCTGGACTGGCTGTGAGTGTGACGACCATGCCGGTGCTGGCTGCATGCGCTGCGCCGAAACACAGTGAGTGTCTGGAGACCAGCGCGGAGCGCGGCATGGCGTTGCTGTTGACCTGCATGGTGCCATTGGCTGATTGGCATTGGTCGATGACGGATCAGGCTGCAGTCAATTACAATCCAGCCAATTCTTTTGCAGTTCATCATTATTTGTGTTTCCATACTCCTCATTTCCTTGGTCTCTCTCCGGTGATGAACTTTGATCAGTCTAAAATGGTTGTGGTCCTTACCTCAAGTAAAGTTCAACTTGAATCTTTGACCAGTGGTTCACGTGAGCTTGACATAATTCGTAACATGAATGGTGTCACTGATTTATCACCAGAGTGACAAAAAAAACACTAAAGGTATCAATCATCTATCACTGGCTGGTCCACAACCAGAAGCCAAGGTTTGCACCACCATCACTGGGGCTCTTTGGTGCACTGTAGCTATATCATAGTCATGTTTGGAACCGTTTATCCGCGAGATTGTCATCCATCCGTCGAGCAGAGGAGGGTCGCTGAGGGCAGCAGGGCACCACCACCATGGCCACCGCCCATGTTGTCCTCGGTAGAGGAGAAGGTGCACGCGTCCCGCATCGTGATCAAGCACGAGGGATCTCGACTCAAGGCCTCATGGTGGGATCCCAGAGGCATTGCCAACTCCGCCATGACCCGCGACAGTGCAACTGTTCGCTTGGTTGTAAACGATCGTAAATTTCTAGCCAGAACAGTATTTTTCTCTCACACCAAACCAGCCAGCAGTAATAATCCACGATCGTATACGATCGTATCAGCACCAGGCGAACAGGCTATATATTGTATCCATTGACAGCTAACTTCGACTATAGCTGGGCCAAGCGCGGCGGTGACCTAAGTCTTGATCCTGCTTGTGCAGCCGCCTCCCGTGTGAACGACTTGCGGTGTAGAACCACGTGGCCCTAGCGGCATGGATGGGCGACTGAGCTAGGGAGGCGACAATAGGATGTAGATGTGAGAGTTAGGCAGACAAGGGAGAGGAGGAAAGGGGCAAATGGTGAAAAAAAGGCTCACAGTGGAGAAAATACGAGTGGGAGGCCGCGGTACCGAAAGCGCAGGATGTAGTGCAAGTTTGATCCTTTTTCCCACCCGATTCCCATATAATCGAGAAAAACCCAGGGCATTTGAGTGGGATTTTCAATTATTTTCATGTAGAATCTAATGTTAACCGGAAATAAACAAACGCATCTTATCGCCCAGTTTAAATCTCATGGTCTAAAGTTTACATCGATAATGAACTAATGACCACTTTAGCACACTTGTGAGATCTAATGAACTAATGACTTTTCTATGAGGTTGGCTAAACTTTAGACAACACTTTACTCCACCTATTTGGAGCATCAAGAGCTAAATTTAGTGACTAAACTTTATACCATAGGATCCATATAGGACCATAGCATGGAGATGTTATCTCTTTTCTAGAAATTAGTGAAGTCAATATTTTTTACTTAACTAGCTCCGACTCCTTATGAAGAAGCCAGAGCTAGAACCGGGGAAGCTGTATGAAACATGCCCTATATTGTAGCCATAAAATTGTTATATACATATAGAGGAGATGTAGGCCGAAAAGGACAACATGGTTATACAACATAACTCCATCCTAAACATTGTTTGACCTAAGCAAAAATTTATAACTGTTAATAAGTTGTAAAAAATCAGGGTAAGCTCTTTCAATTTAAATATTGCATTGGCGTCGTTCGGCTTACCCCATATTCGGCTTGTTCGGCTTAATTTTTCAGCCAGAACAGTGTTTTTCTCTCACAACAATTCAGCCAGAACAGTATTTTTCAGCCAGTTTCAGCCAAGATTCAGCAAGCCGAACGGTGCCTAGAATTTAGGGCCTCTTTGGCACGGCTTATGCCGGCTTCGGCTTCGTCTATTTTGCGCAAATCGAGGCACGATAGCGTGAAGCCGTTTTGTAAGCCAGGGTTAAAATGAACTAGAAGCCGGAAAAAGCCAGTTTTTCTGACTTCACCGGTGAAGCCGTTTTGAATGAGCCGTGCCAAAGAGGGCTTTAATGCATTATTGCATCGTCAAAATTTTAAGATCAGTTCAATGTTTTGAATGAACTCATGCAGCAAAGTGTGTGAGCATGTGTTCATATGAGTATGCATATATGCAAATGCATATATCTATGATTTGCAAAAAAAAAAAGGGGAAACACATAGTAAAGATTTTATTCGTGTCCTAATATACAATTTCGGTATCAAAGGGAGTCGACATATGCAACATGCCAACAGGAAAAAGGAGTCGTGTGTGTGCCAGGTGCGATGCACACACATGCAATCTGGCAGCAAGAGATGAATAGTATAGAAACCGAGTCCAGGACGCGGTGTGTCAGCGACAGTGCCTTGAAAGCACGAACGTATCGTCAACGGAGATCAGGCTGGTAGGTAGAACAAAAAGAGAGAGGGTGGGTCCTGTTCACTTCGCTAAAAAAATAAGTTAAAAAATTATTTCGGCTGATTTGCTTAGAGAAAAAAATACTGTTTTAACTAAAAATACAAACAAAAAAAAAAGACAGATTATAAAAGGGCCGGCAAACATTACAGATAGGCGAACCTTTTCTCGGATTTCATTTATTTTTAATGATTTAGTGCTAGCTTTTCATATTTTTTTTCATTAAAGAAGCATTACTGATGAGTGCTCTTCATAACAACTTGAATAGGTTGCTAGCTGCTAGTGGACCATTTTCATTCGTGTTGATTGATCTGACAAGTTTTTCCTTGGATAAAAATCTTAACAATAATGCTAATTAAAATACCTGAATAATTTTATTAAACCGCTCTGTCAAATTGAGGAAATCCACATTAATTGCGATGACATGTGAAAAAAAAAGAATCATAAAACAAAAGACTATAGAACTGCCCACCAACTTCAGGCTACATTCAAAGCAAGGCCAGAGAAAGCGCGTAGGATTCAAAGATTTTCTAAAAGTATTATAATAGCTATCACATTAAATCTTACGATACATGTATAGAGTATTAAATATAGACGAAAAAACTAATTGCATAGTTTAATTAAAAATCACGAGACGAACGTTTTGAGCCTAATTAGTCCATGATTAAATACTAATTATCAAATAAAAACGAAAGTGCTACCACAGCCAAATTCCTAAATTTCGTGCCTTAAAATGGTAATCCACGGTGCACATACCACATCGATGCCCGTAGAAATGATATTTATGAATTCTAATTCAGGGGCCTTGTTTAGATGGTAAGTTTTTTCACTCTTTCTCCATCACATTAAATCTTTAGACATATGCAAAGAGTATTAAATGTAGATACTAATTACATAGTTTGATTTTAAATTACGAAATGAATCTTTTGAACCTAGTTAAGTCATGATTGGACAATAATTATCAAATACAAACGAAAGTGCTACAGCGCCAAATACTGATTCCTGACCTCAATCTAAACAAGGCCTCAGAAATGTCTAAAAAAATTTGTGGCTGATCGTTTTCAATTCACTAGAAATTGGCACACCACTGACAAAATCCAAGAACAGAGGTCATGACTACTACCATGACGAAAAAAAAAAAAAAAAAAACAAGTAACATACTGCAAGCAAAGAAAGATACTAGGACTTGATTATATCAACAATTGAAGTTGAAGAGCACCAAGCAAGAGCAGAAAAGCTGAATGAATCCAACCATCATCACCATACTGCTCGGCCTGTTCGCTTGACAGGCTTATCAGCCAGTCAATCGTGTTTTTCTTAAACAACAAACAAACACCAGGCAGCGATCAGGCCAATTGAGTCATGGCTACAATGTAGGACAGGAGTGTATATATACTACTAACAGTACTAGTATTATGCGGCGATGAACTCTTCCAACCGGTCCCCAAATTAACGAATCTGTCACCACGAATCCCTTCCCTTCCATCGGCAACCAACTCAATCAAAAAGAGAAACAATCAGAACCATGGATCCAGCAGCAGCAGTTCGCCACACCTTGGTTCCTTTGCTGCAGCATGCATCCTTGGCGGCGAGGCTAGGCTAGAGGTGGCAGTTGAAGCAGTTGCAGGTGCGCGGGGTGAATGAGCAGACGCCGAAGGGGCGGTTGGGGATGTTGCAGTTGATGGCGTAGCAGCAGGGCGCTGGGATGCACATCCCGTGCGGGCCCCCGCAGCAGGTGCACACCGCGCACACCTGGAACCGCCCCACCAGCCGCCGCCCGCGCCAGTGCTCGACGCCGCCGCCGTCCAAGAACGTCTTCCTCAGCCGCGGCGTCCACGCCGCCGGCTCCGTCACATTGCCGCCGCCGCCGGTACCAGCCTACATACAGTTCATCACACAATGGAAGGGAAAAACGTTGGTACGACGTGTTGCCAACCAACCAACCCCCAGTCCCCACACAGGCGCGAGGGAGAGAGAGAGAGGGAGGGAGGGAGGGAGGGAGGGAGCCGTACCTGTTGCGATGAGGCTGGAGGAGCTGATGCGGCGAGGACGGAGGAGAAGTGGAGGAAGAGGAGCAGGAGGAGGAGAGGGATGGGTGGCCGTGGCGATGAGGAACAGGAAGCCATCTTTGTGGCAGGGTGTGCAGACTGCAAAGGTAGAGGAAGGAAGGGGGGGGGTTTGTGGTGAGGCGTCGCATTTATTCGCGCCGGGCGGACCGCAGAGCACTGCAGTCCAGAGCAGCCAGCAGCCAGCAGAGGATGCGAGCCGGTTGGCTTGATTGGAAACGATAGTAAATTTCCAACCATTTTTTTCTCGTATCAAATCAATCATCAACGATCATTTACCATCGTTTCAGCCCCAGCCGAACCGACGATGCGATGATGCAATGCACCGCTGCAGTGGAGGTACAGGTAGGGATGAAAACAGATTGGATACGGACGGATATCACTAATATTACATTTGCTTTCATATTTCTGTCCGGATTCGGATTCGAATACGGATAATGTTAACTATGTCGGATATGATACGTCTGGATATCGACATCATAAATATGCGATTTGAGTATTCGGATACAGATACGGTATCGGATATTGGATATCCGGACTCGGATATGGACAGATCTCAACCCCTCTAAACAGATTCGGTTTCGAATACGGTCGAAAAATATCCATACCGTTTTCATCCCTAGGTACAGGTGTGCTGTGAGAGCATCTCCAAGTAACCGATATACAGCCTGTTCGGCTGGTGCTGATACGATCGTATACGATCGTGAATTATTACTGCTGGCTGGTTTGGTGTGAGAGAAAAATACTATTCTGGCGATCGTTTACGACAAGTGAACAGACTTATACAACCTCATCCACAAGGTGGCAATGGAGTGATTAAGTACCATATTTACATTTATATTTTTGAGGCCAACCTCTCCGAAGTCTGAATACAAAGACCCACACGTCAGGTATCAATTTATTTGTTATATTTTTTTCTTTCCTTTTTCTCCCTCGGTGACTCGGCGTGTCATAGCCTCCGTCCCGTTCCTGGTTCCACGTCAAAGGCTCTCAGGCTATGTGATGCATGAAAACGGTATGGATATTTTCCGATCATATTTGAGATCGAATCCGTTTGGAGGGGTTCAGATCTGTTCGTATCCGAGTCCGGATATTTAACATCCGATATCGTATCTGTATCTGTATACTCAAATCGTATATTTAAGATGTCGATATCCAATGGTGGCCCCGTTTACGTGCCCTTAAACCTGGCTTAATCCGTTTCTTTTTTTTATCCGGAACAATGTTTTTCTCCCATAAATTTCTCCAGATTCCTCCAAAATTCTTCCAAGCGAACGGGGCCATCCTATCTGGCATGGTTGACACTATCCGTATTCGAATCCGAATCCGGACAGAAATATGAAAACAAATGTAATATCAGTAATATCCGTCCATATCTGATCCATTTTTATCCCTAGATCCAGAGCCTCGCCCACGCTCGACTTCTCTAGCTGCCGACTTGTCCAAACGATGGAGGGACATGGTGAGAGGCTTGGACGGAGGTGATGGCCATGTCTCATAGTGTGCAAGGAAAAAAGTCATAGTTAATGTGGGGCTCATGTTATTAAAAGAGATAATCTTTGTATCAGGGGAGATGAAAGAGATATCGGTAGTCACTAAAAAGAAACCATTAGGGGTTTTTTATAGGGAAACCATTAAGAGTTTGATAGACTAAGCAAACAAACATATCTCCTCATCTATGATATTTTTATGGGGACGAGATCATATTAGAAGACCGCTATCTAGAGATGAAAGGATCTAAACAATACCTAGAGGGGGGTGAATAGGTGTATCTAAAAAAATTCTACACAAACTCAAAGTAGCTGGTCAGCAACTGTTGGAAGTCCCAACAGTTTGGGACAGAATTTTCGGCAGCCAGAAATTCTAACACAAACAGCCGGGAGTTCCGACTCCTACGGGAACTACCCGATCCAAGCTAAAATGAACTTTGTGAAAGCGATAACTTACAACCCCACTTCCTAGTGGTAAGATGAAACGTTATGGTTGCTCCTTTGACGCCGAAAAGTCTCCACTTCGTAGATCGAGGCCAAACCCTAAGAGATGCTTTGAGGGAGAAGAGAAATAACCAAGAACAAATATGATAGCACAAATCACAACAACAACAAACACGCGGGCCACAAGGATTTATCCCGAGGTTCGACAATCCCACAAAGGAGCTCCTACGTTCTCATTATTGAGATGACCACAAAGGTCAGAGTCTCTTCCACCTCCTTGCCTCTCTCAAGGAAACCATAAAGGTCATTTGAGCTTTTTACTAAGAAATCAAGGGTAATACAAACTTCTCAAGGCTCTTCCACAAGATAGAAACTCTTGGGCGACGCCTAGCCGGCTAGGGGCAAAGCCCCAAGAGTAATAGACGTAAATTCAACTGGCCTGATGAAGAAATCAAGTGCTCAAGCTTGCCAAAGTGATTCTCTAACTCAATCCACTGTCCTTTCACTCAAATCCTTAGAGGAATCAATGTTTGGAGCAAAAGGGAGAGGAGAGGAGAGCCTTAAATGTTTGAGAGTTGTTTTGACCGTGAGTAGGTCGTAATGAATGAGTGGGTAATGGTTAGAAGAGAGGAGAGAGCTATTTATACTCATAGCCAAATCTAACTGTTTAGATCTGCGTCGGAAGTTCCGACACAAATCGCTAAAACTTTGAACGCCTATAGAAACTACTGTTCAAACGCGTAGTCAACTGGGCTAGCTCGGCTAGAGTCGAAACTCCCAGCGACTGTCGGGACTTCCGGCAGCTGGGACTTCCGACTCCCGTCGGGACTTCCGACGGGCAGCCAAGCCAAGCGACTAAGTTCCAAGGCCCGGGACTTCCGACAGCCGGAACTCTCGGCAAACGTCGGCACTTTCAATGGCCAAAATCTCAAAAACTATACCTAAGTGTTCGTGAGGTGCTTGAGTGTCTCTTTTGATTTTATTTTTATGCTTGAGCACTCTATCTCCCTCAGACCACCTAAATTTGTGTCCCTCTTTATAGTATGGCAAACCTAAACCCAAAACAAGAAATAAAAACTTTGGAGAGCGCTTTGAGTTCGTCCGCCTTTTATACTTGAAGAATTGAGGGACACTATTTCATCTAAATCAACTCTTTAAATCTTTCATTGAACTAAAGCTGTAATATATCTCAATAATATTTCATTAGTCCCTAATTTGAATATCATCAATACACCAAAACCCACAACGGAGGCAAATGCACTTTCAAAAGATGCTCTAAGATGCCTAGCCAGATGTGGTACTAGGTTATGAAATTTAACGCAAGACCTACTTAGACTTTGTAAAGCTTTTATTCAGTTTATTACACGTTTATGCTCGTAGGGACACTGCCTTGCAGTAGTTGTCATTGTCAATCAATGAAATAGGCACTTTATGCTCGCTTGTTAAAGACAAGGTTTTTTCATTTTAGTGGGAGTTAATAATTTGGAATAAATATGGTTTTGACATATAACTCTAAAATCAGAAATCTTTGATCATCAAGCTATCAATATCAGATAAATTTGGCCATTTAGCTAGTTCCAAATATGACCATTTACTTTTGAAAAATAAATCTAGTTAAGTTTCTAGAAATTCATAAATAATTCATTTTCAATCATAAAAATATGAAATCATAATAAAAGTATTTCTAAAAATGTGATCCACATGTTGGTGCTCTATTTGGAATTATTGTGATTTTTTTGCTCGTAGTCATGTTTGCTACTTATTTGCGAACCGAGCATATCTTAGATGGTTATGTTTCTTGTGATGAAATCTTCTCATTAGGTTCAAGTCCTCAACTTAATGTAGGTTAGTACTTACTTACTTACCGTATCGCCTTCAGTATGAGAAAGTTTGTTTATCGATCTGCATTGTCAAAAGCTGCATTCACATGTACTTCATTCCTCTCAGCAAATTGCACGGTGCTAACAAGCTTGTGAAACAAAGCCGCATTGCTATACCCATCCAAAACTATATACAGGAGGTTCTATGTTTAGTTTAGCCCTTAGTTAGGCCCTTCTCCATGACATCAAGCCGCCCTCCATCCAAACCAACAAGAATAGATCGTGGACCCACAACTACCACCTAGAAGTAGCTGATTATGTAGCGGCACTTTGCTTGCTTTTCTGAATTGACATGCAAACTATTAATGAAAAAAAAGAATTCAATAGAATTGAAGTGAAAGAAATAAGTAGCGGCGCTTTGCTTGCTTAGAAACGAAGTAGTAGATTTTTTAGTAGTCTTTTCTTGGCTGGTAACTATTCAAACAGAGCCATTAATTCTATAAGTAGATTAGGTGGATGTGGAGTATGCAATTGCATTATTATGTGGCGGCCGGCCGTGGAATGGGATGGGCGGATGTATGGCTGCTGTGCCCTGCATGGACAC
Organism: Miscanthus floridulus; assembly: GCF_019320115.1. Lineage (NCBI taxonomy): Eukaryota > Viridiplantae > Streptophyta > Magnoliopsida > Poales > Poaceae > Miscanthus > Miscanthus floridulus. The sequence goes on from NC_089589.1 coordinate 83,398,228, forward strand.
GGATGGCGAGTTGGGTGTACGCAGGTCGGTTTGGTTGGGAGGGACAGGGTAGAGCTATAGCAAATCAAAAGAGCGTGTTTGTTTTATAGGCACAAATTTTATAAGATGGGTAAATATATGGTAATCTTTGCCATAATTATTGTTTTTTATTTCTGCCCGAGTGCACCAAAAACCTCATCAATATTAAATAGGAGTTATACTAAAAACCTACTTGACTGCTCAGTCAACTCTACTCCACAAATAACCGCTCAAGAAAAACCTAGAGCTTCGAGAGCATATATTTTTTCTGAGGTATCGGAGAGTCGCCACTCCCCACTAATCCTCGTTAGAGCACCCGCGCAAGAGTGTAGCCCCCTTGATCCGCGCAAGGACCAAGTGCTCTCTACGGGCTGATTCTTTGACACTCTGTCACGGTGAATCACCCACAACCGCTCACAAGACGACTTGGGTCATCCACAAGCTCCGTCGGATGATCACCAAGCTCCGAATCACCACCAAGCCGTCTAGGTGATGGCGATCACCAAGAGTAACAAGCACAAACTCTCACTTGACCAAGACAAGCCTAATAAGAAAGGTGGATGCACACTTATTACTTCCTATGCACTAATGAGGTCCTTAGTCTTGGATTCTCAAATCTCAATCACCCCACTAGGCTCTTGCTCTCCCTTTACACCCCAAAGTGTTTTCTCAGCTAAACAAATGGGCAAGAGAGCTAAATTGGGCGAGTTAGAGAAGTATATATACCCCCAACCACTCAAGTAGCGTTTGAACCAAATACCTACTGTCTGCGAGGCGTCGGGCTGACAGACGCCAGGCGTCGGACCGAGGAGTCAGGGTCCAATCCTCACAGATGACAAAGTGCGCAGACTATGTCAGAGTTAGCCGTTGCAGTTAGAGTGCTACAGTAGCGTCCGACGCCCTACCGTCGGCCCAGTCCGATGCTCGAAATCCCTCTTGGTGTAGATTCTAGACACCGTCAGACCATGATCACCGTGGGTCCGACGCCTTCCTGTTCCCGAGTTCGATGCTGCGCTGAACAACTCCCTCACGTGAACAGTGTCCACGTCCAGTCCGATGGCTCCCCTTCCAGGGTCCAACGGTTCAGCCTGCACGGGGTGTGTCCAGAGCGCGCCACGTAGGCGTAGGACCTAGGTGGGTTGGTCCGACGACCATGCTGTTGCACGGTCTGACGCCCACTGAACCCCTTCTTTCACTTCCGATTCAAAAACTCTATGAGCAGGGATTGTTCCACTTGATCTTTGGGCTGTCCCTGAGCTACCTAGTGCTAAGTTTGACAAGTGTACACCATACCTAACACATTAGACTCACCTAGGTCAAGCTACTAGTTCATACCCCTTTATAATACTGTCAAAGGAAAAATAAAGTCCTAAACTACTCTAAGTGTCTCTCCAATGCCAACCGACACTTAGAACTAGCCCGTCCTTAACCTTGTCGTCCATCCTTTGAAAACCGAAACGATTTCCATCGATAGGGACATGAAAACCATAATTTCCCAAACAATTGCCATTATCGTGACCTAACTCAAATTGACTTTGCAAAACACACGTTAGTCATAATAATCTTATGTCGTCATTAATCACCGAAACCCACTAGGGGACTAGATGCTTTCACCTGCCACACCAAAGGTTCGCCGTGCCATAGTTTCTTTGGCAGTTGTTTGGTTCACTGCCACACTTATGGCATGCCACACTTTTTTAGCACTCTGCCCCACATGTCATAGACTCATTTTCGCGCTAAACTTTGCCACAAGTGTGGCTTTGATTTTGGTCGCCACACTTTCTTTGACAGCCACAGTTTACCGAATGTTAAACGCGGCAAGTTTTGGTCATCAACCAGACATGCCCTAATCAAGTTGCAATCAATCATATTCCTTGTGGAAGAAAAATAGGTACAGAATATATTTGTGCAAAGACAAACAAACTTGCTCTGCTTCTCTTTTCTTGTGGGTGGTGAAGAGTGGTGTCTATTGTTTATTTGTTCAATACTCAAGTTGAACAATTTTACAGTTCAAAAGAAAGGTGAACAATTTTTGTTGCCCTAAAACCATTTAGTTTGGTATTGAAGAGGGCTAGTATAGCAAGCATACTGCTGATCCACCAATCAATGGGAACCTGGTCGCCTTACTTTTTATCAATTTGAACCAGATCATGTTCTTTGTGAGTCAATACAAAATACAAAGGCACTATATGGAAAATTATAGTTACTCATAAAGAAGAAAGTACTTGTGAGGTAACAAGAACTGTTACATAAATGCAGCATACACTTGTCTTTTTTTAAAGAACCGAACAGGAGAGCTGCCATTATATTATTAATAAAGAAAAAAATCCTAAACTAGACAAACAACATAATCTGAAAAGATAACAACGGAACGAAAACACTATCTACCACGACTAAGATAACTCTAGTAACAACAACACGCTCGCAACATGCGCGAACAGGTTCATAACATGGGCCAACAAACATCAGACATAATACTTGTCAGTAGTCAGGTCAGTGTATCAACTGGCAACCGGCAACAAGGTGAAGACAATGGCCTCGTTCGGCTAGTCAAGTAGTTGGTTGAAGCCGGCTGGAGCTGAATCTCGGCACAGTACTTTCACCAGCCAACAGCAGCACCATCAGCGGACTGAACCAGCAAGCCAGCGAATTCAAAAAAATGGCACCACAACAGCATTAGATGCATTTCGATTTCAAATTCAAACACCTCCAGTTGAAGGCTGAGTCTGCTTCATACAAATGAAACAGCTAAGTCCAACACAATTCAGATACATGCCGAAACAAAAAAAAAATCCTAACCATGGATCAAGGTGATGGTGGGCATAATTTCACCCAAACCCATCACATACAAAAGCACAAGTGAGCAGTCTAGCTTATGAGCCTCCCAGGCAGGCTATTCCTTGTTGTTATAGGGCAGACTGTGCTTTCCCTTGTTGAATCGAAGTAGCAAGCAATGAGACCACCACCTTTCCTCTAGCAAAACATGAAGCGAAGCAAATAAGCAACATAAGTACAAATAAGTACACTGCTTGCAGCTAGTGACTAGTCATGTTCATGTTCATGTGATTACTGCTAAAACCAGAATTCTCATGTTATTACTGCTAAAAATAGAATTCTCATGTTGTTACTGCTAAAACATGTTCATCTCAGCTGCATCCTGAAGTCTCATGCAAAAACACACAAGGTGAGCAGGTGATTGATCATCTCAGCTTGATCGCAAAGAGCACAGCAGCCAGAGTGCAGAAGACTCATCGTGCAAGCTGATTGGCAGTCCATTACCTATTAGGCTACTATGAGTAAGTACCCACACAAACAATGACACTTTCCTTGAGCCTAAGATTTGGGATTCTTTCCCAAGGCCCAAGAGTACAGCACCCTGAAACAAACCCTTATAAACTGACTTGCCTCAATCATCTACATCTATCACTAACAAAACTAACAAGAAAAAAAAAGAAACCATTTGAACTCTCTTTGATAGTGCAAACGCCTATGAACAATATGTGCATGTGACACTCAACCTCTAAAATATAGCCTTGTATAGTTATTGACCTATCTTATGTGTTGGCAACCGAGCAGACATGATCATGTTGGAACTTAAACAAAAAATAGTAGATGGTTCCAGTTTGTCAATGTGCATCATGACTTATCCATCCAGTTTTCAAATTTAACAAAAAAAGCTAAGGAAGCATAGATATTGAACACATAATTTGTTAGTAATACCTCAAACAAATTTTTAAAAGTGGACCAGTTGCACCTTGTAGACAAGTACTTCACCTGCATGTGTACACATCCTCATTAGAGACAAACTAGGAAGCCAGGATGAAAAAATCATGACTTAACTGATAACATCCACTAACTAAAATTGTTTCATTTACATTGTCTTCCCAATGAGTCTAAGTCCATAGGTTATCCACTCGTGGACCTATTCGATATCATTAGGATTTCCCAACGCCATAGCTGCCACTTGACTCAAAGGGCTAAGGTCTATCGCCTGCCTGAACCGCCGTTGTTGCTGCTAACCCTCCAGCTCATGCACGTAGTTATGCAGTCCACAAAGAGCAATAATTATTTGGGTTTGCTTGATCCCCGGATAGTGAGGTATGCCTTTCAACATGTGCCACTTCGCTTTCGCTATGCCAAATGTTCTTTCTATGACATTACGTAGCTTGGAATGGTGCCGGTTGAACAACTCCTACGCATCTGCAGGGCCTCTGGTCTGGAACTCCTTCACCAAGTACCTCTTATTTGGATACGACGTCAGATACCCGGGGCGAAGTGCGTAACCGGAGTCCACCAAGTAATATCGGCCTGCATAAATTCATAGGACAGCATCAGTTTCCATCCAATTAGCTCCAGCATGACACAATAAAGCATACTAAGTTCCAACTAACCTGACGGTGGATGTGGGAAAGACGGCATCGGCTTCTGCCTTTCTTTTCACCCTCATATCATGAGCTGAACCCTCTGTCCTTGCCCCCACATATGTGAACCTCATGTTGAAGTCACAGACCGCAACCACATTTTGGGTTGGCTTTCCTTTCCTATTAATGTGGTTATTACGGACTCCTTTATCAACTATAACTTCTATGTGCGTGCCATCCATGGCGCCTATGCAGCCATCAAAAAATGGTGTGTACTCCACCAATGCAGGCGGCACTACTGAATAACTAGTGTCCTTAGGCCTAATCACGTCATTTGCAAACCTAGTCATGGCATCCAGAACATGGGCAAATATCTTGCTACATGTCCCCAACCCCTCCCAAATCTCTCATGCATTTGTCTCTGACATTGATTTGTACCACATGCCCATAAGAACATGGCTAAAGCTTCTATTGACTCAAGCTCCCTACTACCTATTAGCCCATAGCTATCACGCAGTATGCTATGCAACGTAACCAAATTTTCGGGCCGCATTCGACAGTTATCAAAGCATCTGCCAGCATCTAACAACAGCTTGTCTACCCACTGTCTTCCAGTAAGCTCAGGTACTTGGATAACATGGTTACCTTGTGGTGGTACATGCAGCATGTGCACAAATGCAAAACCAGCACCAATAGCTGCATTCACCATCTCGTTGAAGCTGTTTTCACTTGAATTCTGGCTTTCCTCGTCGTTGTTGTCCATGTTCCAATAGGCTGCCAAGGAAATACAATCATGAGGCCCCCAAACATTGTAGCTCGTACACAGCAAACAAGGAAATGTACATAAATGGAACAATTGCCTACTTGAAATAAGTTGTACAAAGGCATACACACCTGCAAGCTCACCGATCAGTGAGTACCTCTACAAGCAGTCCCACACTTACCTGCAACACAAGTAACCCGTTATGATTTGTTCAAAAATAGAACAATTAAAGCATATGGTAACAATGAAATATTTGTTAGCTTGAAGAAACCAAATAATCTCAGACAACTCAAACAAATACATTACATCAAACAACTTATAACAAGTTCGAGAAAAAAATATGACACATGGTTTTTGCCCACAGGCCCCATTACAAGACATAAACCTCAACACAAGTATGACAACAACGAATCTAACGAATAAATGCCGACACTGAAATGCCACCATTGCTTCACACCAAATTCAACATCCCAGCTGCTAAACTACTTGTTGTTCTTGTTCATTTGATGTGTCAGCCAAGCCATACGTTCTTCGGTTGTCAGCAGGTTCTTGAACACCCGTCGGGGCACTGAGTTATTGAACAAATCTGTTGCCAAGAAGAACATGTTTGAAGTGGCTGGCACACCATCTTCTCATAAAAGTTGCATAGCTTCGTCCACCTCCACCTGTTCACGGGTCCGCTCCCTATCCCTTGATGTGCTCCTTGCAACAATGCTATCAGACAATCGGGCAATGTACTCCCCCACATTGCAATTCTTCTTCTTCTCTAGGCTGTTGACAACATGGTCCCTGTTGTCCCTCTTCGAACCTGAATGGTTGCTGGAAGGGCCGCCTAAGTCTAGCCGACGGAAAGCAGCAGGGGGCGTTGACTCCCGAATACCACCAGCAGACATGAAGCAGCCTGTGTTCAGGTTGCGGTCCCTAAACAGTGCCTCCAATTGGTCTAGGAAGTGAGGTTGCCTACCACGTTGTACCTCTGCCTGACTATCATCCTACAAAAATTAAACAAAAAATAGGATGACATAATGTTAAATAGTATAGCCGATGTAATCGAAACTGTTAACAAGATAATGTACCGAGTTCATGGGTTGAGAACCTTCTTGAGTTTCCCAGTACTCACTCTCAGCTTCAATGGCGCCCGTATGTGGGTTCCTCCCAAGCCCAGTGGCTATCAGGCCATCTTTCCATGTCTGGTAGGCCTTTTAAGGTATCCTAGCTTGTTGTTGTACTGTTTCTTATCAAAATTGGGGAAGTTAGTGTAAACGTTGCTCCAGCCAACTGTGGTGAGACCCTGCTGAGTGAAGTTACACTTTTCCTTCTCTTGAAGACAGAGGTCCAGCAACAGCTTGGTTTTATCCTCGGTCCAAGTTGCACGCTTTGGAGGCATCTGCTGGAACGTGGAAGGGCTATTGTTGTTTGGGGCTGGACGTAGTAACGGTACCACAAAAAAACTAAAGGAATGAACGAAATAACTGAAACAAGATTTAATGGACAAAATTGTGTACTTGCCTTGATTTCTCACTTCAAGCGCTTAGAACGCAAGTTGTACCGGGGGGATTCCAGCGGGGAGCATGAAGCTGTTGACGACGGTGCCAGTATATAGACTTGGAAACAGCAAACCTACATGACAAACATGTGAATCTGTCGGAGCTTTATGTGAACAAAAGTAATCCTGTCTCATTGTCTACATTAGGAGCACAAACAGTGTGTGAACTGGCCTGACAACAGAGTGTACCCAGGATAAAAGAAGTAGACTAATGACTGAAATTAAAATACATTTGTTGAACGCAATGAACCAACTAGAGTTACATCACAAGCAGAACCGCATGACCCTAAAAGTTAGTAATGTGACAAACAATAAATAATTTGAAGCAACCCGAGGAAGACCATTGTGAATCATTCATTGATGCATTATTCATAAGCCATAAGCTGAACTGGCAGATTTACAGGCATACAACGCATACAACAGTAGACTACATGAGAAACTACGGGAGGAAAGTGCAAAGGGAAACAGTAAAAAGTAAAGGCGTTTATACTAACCCTCAAAGCAGCGGATGTGCAAGGACTAGGTGACCCTAACAATGTGGCTCTACATAGGCATCCACACTTGGGAGCAGGAACTTCAACCCTAACGAAGCGAATCTACAAGTTTGTAGCAAAAATGGGATAGGAAACGACGGATCTAATGTACATGCAGCGACTCCAAGTCAGATCTGGGAACAACACCAAACAGAGGAGTCGGCAGAACGTTGAAGCAAGTCGGGTACTTACCAGAGTGGTCGGAGGTGAGGCCGTAGCCGACAAAGGGGGTGGATTTGTCCAGCAACAAGGTGAGGACGACGCGAATCCGGCAACACGGGCTAGGTGGATGGCGGCTTCCGTCTCGGGCAGGGGTAAGGGGGGTGGGGGTGACGGGAGAAGAACAGCGGGCGGGCGAGCGACGCGGCGGATCTGGTAGGGCAAGGACGCACCGAATCCGGCGACACGAGCTAGGTGGATGGCGGCTTCCGTCTCCGGCAGGGGTGAGGGGGGTGGGGGTGACGGGAGAAGAACAACGGGCGGGCGGGCGACGCGGCGGATCTGGTAGGGCAAGGCCGCACAGAATCCGACGACACAGGCTAGGTGGATGGCGGCTTCCGTCTCTGGTAGGGGTGACGGGGGAGGGCGACGGGAGAAGGACAGCGGGCAGACAGGCGGCGAGGCGGGATGGGCGGGCGGGCGAAGAACTCACCGGGTCGGCGGCGGGAGCGTGGGAGCGGCGCAACCCTAACGGCGCGAGCGAATGCGAGAGGGGGAGAGTGAGGAGGGCGTGAGCTGATTTCTCTAGGCCAGCCGAACGGCTGGTCTGACCAGTTGAACGGCTGGGCCAGACGGCCCATTCAGCTTCAGCCGAATCAGCGACGATTTCAGACTAGCGAACGCAGCCAATATCGAAAGTAGAGGGTACTTCAAACAAAAGGAATACGAAGCTTTTGAGCACAACCCAAAATTTCTGGATCCTAACCAATTTCCGAGTCAATTTAGAAAGGCAGCAAGTAGCAATTCTTCCTCCGGTGGCACAGGAGGGTTAGCAAGACAGGCAGGCAGACAGAAATACAGAACAACACGACTGACAGTAGTAACAAATCATCAAGATCAAGGGCAAGACATGTAAGTTCCGATATAGAAAAAAAAACAATATTTTTCTATAGATCTTGGAGGACGAGAGGAGGAGGGGAGAAGGTTGTAAGTCTCACCCACACGCGGCTGATCAACTTAGCTTTCTGAAAGTCCACAATGGCCTCTTCTTCCACCTTCGCCGCCTCAGCGACGCCTTTCTCAAGATCAGGCACAAGGTTGGAAATAGTCGTCGAGTTCTTCGACATCATCGATTGGGCTTAACTGTCGGAGGGTTCTTGGCGGAGGCGCTAAGTTAGCTTCGTGAGTTTCGTTCAAAAATCGTTCAAAAAAACGGGGGTTAGCTTCGTGAGAAGGCAGGAGTATAAATAATACATTAATACTAATATAACTTTAAAAGAGTTTGTTTTCTTCGTCCTCGCTCCGGTTTCTGATTTGTTGAGAATTCCCTTCCAGCGCCCGTTCCGATTCTCTTGAGAGTTCTGTTTTAGTGTCGAGTCCCGTTCAAGTGCCCGTTCCGATTTCTGGTTTTCTTAGAGTTCCGTTCCATTGCCCCGTTCTAGCACCAACTCTCCCTTTCCGATTCTTTGTGAGTTCGTAACAAGAACAGAAAAGCTACCAGCGTTTTGCTCCAGAACTGGTTAGCGACTACAATTCTGTCTCTGAGTTCAGACTTTAACCCAAAAAAAACTCCCCAACCTCACAGGAAGCTTACATGTATCTGATAGATACTCTCAACTGACCAACGCCTTTCAGCCACTCAAACAGCCAGCAAACCAAAATAAGTAACAAACAGTCATGAGACCCATCCCCCTTTCACTCTAAGAAATAATATTATTTTAATAAATATAAATGCAGATATGAGTATTGTAATAGGAAAATAATTGCATATCTTGATACCTACCGATAGTTAGAGAGCTATTAATCAACGTCCAATAACTGATATAGGGTTCAAACAGGGCCTAAAAGTGATCAGAGGGGCAAAAGTTTTCTGTGAAAACACCTGCTCCATGTGTTGATACTTTATGGACGTGCGCTCAAAGGATAGACTAAGAGATTGATCTCATCTTACGATGGATATAGTGTGCCTAACGATTCTTCTAAACAAGAGTTGTTGCTACTTTGTTACACGACACGATTGCATAAGGGCAGCTCCAGCAATTGACATTTAAGCTAGTTCTAAGCATTTTTCTCATATTTTAATAAAAGAGAGATAAAAGCTAGCCTTTAATCAAGAGCTAAGCTCTTACACATATTCCAAGGTTACGTGTGAATATTATGTGGAGCCATTTATATTAAAAGGTATGTACTAAAATTAGTACTATTAGAGAAGTTGGCTTAAAGCTAGTAGCTAGCTCTAACCATTACGGCTGGTCTAACGACCTGTTTATCTAACACGTACAGGTGGGCAGCAGTCATTGACCGGACTTTCTTTCCTTGGCAGGTGGTCGACGGTGTAGGGGAGGGAACTGTAACACCTCTGGTGTTACGAGCTCGCTAAGCTCTAAGATTATGACCTGAGAAATAGATCTATAAGTATAGTGAGTTAGTTTAATCAAATACGATAATGAAAATTCTAACAAGAAAATAAGAAAAGTAGTTTTAATTGTTTGGCACAAAAAGCGATTTCTATAAACAAGAATAAAACATAACTTTTATTTAGTACTTACATAAAATTGAAGTACAAGTTTAGTAGATGAAAATATAACATTAACTTTTGGGAAATAGATGTTGTTAACTAGTGCTTTGGGAGCTCAGAGATCAAATTTCGTTAAGATGGCATACACTTGAATTTATGTTTAAAATACCATTTTTGATGAATTGTATTGAGCGAATTAGTTAAATGGTGCTTATATATTTTGCTCTTACGGGTTAGTATAAGGTATGGACTATGGCATGAAGTATTTGTGGGTCGAGGTTAGCAAGGTTTAGATCTATTAAAAATTACGACAAAAAAGTTAATTGTTACTTAGTCCTAACTGAAAACCTTAACGTTTCTAAGTATGAAGGGTGGTAGACAATGCTATTTTGACATTTAATTTCTAACAAAAATGTTTAAACACTAGTTGCTTATTTTGGTATTGTTGATTGCATCAAAATGAGTGCTTTATGATAGTATAGGGGTTGGTTTGGTTAGTGCTGGTTTTGGTCACTAGTTAAATGTCGTTAGATAGCTAGAATTGATCTTGGGCACTGGTTGGCAGTCCCAAGTTGGCACGTCTCTATCTTTCTCTTTAGTTCATCTTTGTCTGAGTCTGTTGCTACTACTAGTAGCCGTATATACCTTCTTGAGCCTTGCTGAGATGGTTTAGTGTTAACCGAGCTGGTTTGGTTTTGGTCAGAGCTTTAAAATTCGTGCACGTCATTGATAGTAGCCGCTCGGTCAGTGTTCGTGGTCACCATGTGCACACGCGTGGCGGGCGCTAGGCTCGGCTGCTGCCGGCCGCGGTTTCTCCCTGTGGGCCAACGCGTGTGCTGCTGTCGTGTGCCCACTAACGCCGCAGCACGCCCCTCGCCTCTCTACGCCCTCGTGTTGTCCTAGCCGCGCCATGGCGCTGCGCCACGCGCAGGGCCAGGCCAATGCCTTGGTGGCCACCGTCGGATCGATGTGGTGCTCGCTCCGCCCCTCGTTCTACCTACCACGACCGTCTGTGCCTTGGAGCCCTGCCGCCGTGTCACAACGGTGGTCGACCACAGGAGCGATGGCGACGTTTCCCTGCCCGCCTTGATCAGCTAGCCGACGTCGGCGCGTCGCTCGGGTTTGGCTGCTTCAAGTCATGCACGCCACGCCAAGCCTGCCCATCGCATCACCTGGTGCATGTGTTGGTGGCAGCTAGTGGCCGGGGCTGTCGTCTTAACCCTCTTGCATTGTTCGCCTGCTCTTTCGCGCAACCACCGCAGCCAGAGCTCCATGCCGCCGCCTATAGGCTCTGCTAGCTCACGGATCCTTGGCCCGATTGCTTGCACTAGTGCATGGCTTAGGGAGTTGGCTAGAGACCCTACCTTTCCCCATTCCCGGCCGAGTACCTACCTACCGTGAATTTGATGAATTGCTCATCGCCAGCCATCTCATCTTCGGAGCAGAGCACCGCTCAGGGGTAAGTCCCCAACTCGGAGGTAAGGGTTCGATTGGGGGTGTTTCTAGGCTCGCCTTGACCACCTTTAGCCAGTGCTCGCATTGTTTTGGCTAGGACCCTCGTCGGTGATGTGGTGACACGATGGGTGAAAGGTCCTTGTGTGGTTTTGGTAATTGAGTGACAACCTAGGTAGACTAATTATGTTTATGTGAGATACATAGGTGATTAGTCCACAGGTACATGTGTGTGAGCAGCATATACCATGAAGGTAAAATGGCTTGGAGATGTTGCAAAGCTCACACATGTGATGATGAAGGAGCTCATTGCAAAATGAGACATGACATTGAGTCATGTGATCAAGGTGGAGAAGATCAAGACATGACTTGGCTTGATGGACCGGTTACAAGCGTGAAGGGTAAGTTGGAGGCTTTGGAGCGATGGACCGCGTGGCAGTGAAGCTTAAGCAAGACTTGGCGCCGATAGATGAAAGCAATAGTGAAAAGCAAGTGTAGTCAAAATCAATGAACCAATATGATCACGTGATGATATGAAGTGGATCATATCATTGTTGATCGTGTTGGTGCATGTGTTGCATCAACATTGGAGGAGATGGAATGGAATGTGCAAGGCAAAGGTATAACCTAGGGCATTTTATTTCACCGGTCATAGGTGTGTAGAGAAGTTGATAACCGGGTTTAGGATAGATGGCCGTACTATCAAGAGGGGCAAACTTGTTTGTATATCGGTCATCTAGTGCCACTCGAGTGATCTAACTTTGCATCATCGCTAGGATTGAGTGGCGTGGCAAGTTGAGTGGCTAATCCTTTGAAAAATGATTGTGAAAATGCTAACACACATACACATGGTGGTGTACACTTGGTCATGTTGGCACATTTATAAAGGAGATGAAGTTGGAGTTGATGTGGATCAACTCGGCGATGGAATAGAGGCGAGAAAGGTTTGAAACTCCACCGACGCCCTATACAAAAAAGATGGGGTCTCATAGAGTGGACTGGACGCTGTCATATGGTGACTGGACGCTGGGGTCTTGCGTCCGGTCAGTGGCAGCAGAGAGCGCACAGGCATTGGTCTTCGACCAGACGCTGGCTGGGTGCATCCAGTCATGCTAACATACGGTGACGTAGGTGATGCAGAGAAGTTGGAGAAGGATCGAACACTGATGCTACGTTCGATCATGACCGACTGAACATGTTCGGTCGTGACTAGATACTTACTAGAAATGACCGGACGCTAGTGTTGGTGCGTTCGATCACTTTGAGCAACTGCGTCCGGTCATCACTTGACCGTTGAGATCAAGCAACTAAGGTTGAACAGAGGTGACACATGGCGAGCATCCATTGACCGGACGCTGTGGTCCTATGTCCGGTCGATATGACCGGCATGTCCGATCAACTCAAAAAACGCCCAATGAAGGGGTAACGGCTAGTTTAGCCCATGGGGCTATAAATAGAAGGTGGTCTCAGCTGTGGCTCATGCTGAGCACCTCAGGGGACTTTGTGTCCATGCCTAAGAGTGCTTGGGAGCCCTCCATCTCACATATGCTTGATAGTGATCATCTGATTGTGTGAGAGAGCGATTCTAGTGCGATTGCATCGTGAGGTTGCATCAAGTGGCACTAGGTGATCGAGTTGCAAGCCGGTGGTGTTTGTTACTCTCGGAGGTTGCCACCTCCTAGATGGCTTAGTGGTGGTCTCCGTCGAAGCCTGCAAGAAGCTTGTGTGGTGCTTTGAAGAAGAGCTTTGTGAGGGGCATTGTGCTCGCCCTACGGGAGCCACGAAGAGCAACTCTAGTTGAGCGTGTCATTGAGCTACCCTCACTTTCGAGGTAGGTTCTTGCGGTGCCCGACGTGCGGGCTTGGCTGGTGATGCCAATTAGCCGCTAAACCATCAAGTGAGTGGTCGACACAATGGGGACGTAGCGTGTTGGTAAGCACATGAACCTCAGGAGAAAATCACCGTGTTAACCTTGTTCTTCCCGTTGGTTTGCAATCCCTTTACACAAGCTTGTGATTACTTTTATATACATTGTGCTTGTGTAGTTGCTCTTGTAATTAGTTAGCTTGTGTAGCTAACTAGTTACCTTCTTGTTGTGTAGCATAGAAGTAGCTCCCTTGCATGGCTAATTTGGTTTGTGTAACCTTGTTAATCACATTGCTTAGTTTATGTAGCTAAGTATTTATGCTCTCTAAATTGGCATTGGTTGCCTTGTTATTGAGCATTGCTAGTGAGCTTAGGTGGCTTTGTGCTTTTGCTTACTAGCATGTGTAGGAGCTCCCTTATTGCTTAAAGTACTAGTGGCATAGGTTTGTGTGACCTTGCTTCTAGAATTGGTTAGGTGAGCTCTAGCTAGCCCAACACCTTTGTTGCTTAATTAGTATCTTTGGAAGGTGCTAGAGAACTAAAATGACCTAATGGCTAGAGGGGGGATGAATAGCCTAATAAAAAATTCTACAACAACACTTAACAAAATGGTTAGACAATTATGAGGTGAAGCAAGTGTTGCGCTAGCCTACTCAAAATGCAAGCCACCTACCACAATTCTAGTTTAGATAGTATCTATTCACACAATAGCTATGACACTACCCTATATTAGTGTGCTCTCAAAGGCTAACTAAAGAGCCACACCAACCAAGCAAGCAAGCTCTCACAACTAGCTACACTAAAAAGCTTGACAACTAGTTTGCGGTAATGTAAAAAGAGTGATCAAGAAGGTTATACCGCCATGTAGATGAAGGAACCAATCAATCACAAGGATGAATAACAATGAAGACCAATCACCTCAGAATCAATGATGAACACAATGATTTTTTACCGAGGTTCACTTGCTTGCCGGCAAGCTAGTCCTTGTTGTGGTCATTCACTCACTTGGAGGTTCACGTGCTAATTGGCTTCACACGCCAAACCCTCAATAGGATGCCGCACAACCAACACAAGATGAGGATCAAACAAGCCATGAGCAATCCACTAGAGTACCTTTTGGCTCTCCACCGGGGAAAGGTCAAGAACCCCTCACAATCACGACGATCGGAGCTGAAGACAATCACCAACCTCCGCTCGATGATCCTCGCTGCTCCAAGTCGTCTAGGTGGCGGCAACCACCAAGAGTAACAAGCAAATCCCACAGCGAAACACGAACACCAAGTGCCTCTAGATGCAATCACTTAAGCAATGCACTTGGATTCTCTCCCAATCTCATAAAGATGATGAATCAATGATGGAGATGAGTGGGAGGGCTTTGGCTAAGCTCACAAGGATGCTATGTCAATGCAAATGGCCAAGAGAGTGAGCTTGAGCTGGCTATGGGGCTTAAATAGAAGCCCCCATGAAATAGAGCCATTGTACCCCTTCACTGGGCACAACACGGGCTGAGCGGACGCTCAGGTCATGTTGACCGGACGCTGGACCTCAGCATCTGGTCGCCCGACGACAGCCATGTGTCCCGATCTCAACGGTCACTTGAGTTGACTGGATGCTGCGCTATAACTGACTAGACGCTCAGCCTCCAACGTCCGGTCGTTTCCAGTAAGGTTCTAGAAACAATTTTCTTTGACCGGACCCTGACAGTGTCTGGTCACTCAGTGACTTTCTTCTGTGCTGTCCGACAATAGGACCGGATCCTGGACCTCAGCGTCCGGTCAGTCCATGACCCAGCGTCCGGTCGATTAACCAACGCCAGCATCTTCACTATTACAACTGACCGGACATGCTGGTTCCTTAGAGACCAGCGTCCGGTCACCTTGTGACCAGCGAGACTAACTCCTTTTCACCTCTAACTTCTTCACCCTTGTTCAAATGTGCCAACCACCAAGTGTATCACCTTGTGCACATGTGTTAGCATATTTTCATAAACATTTTCAAGGGTGTTAGCATTCCACTAGATCCTAAATGCATATGCAATGAGTTAGAGCATCTAGTGGCACTTTGATAACCGTATTTCGATATGAGTTTCACCCCTCTTAATTGTACGGCTATCAAACCTAAATGTGATCACACTCTCTAAGTGTCTTGATCACCAAAACAAAATAGCTCCTACAAATTATACCTTTGCCTTGAGCTTTTTGTTTTTCTCTTTCTTCTTTCCAAGTCCAAGCACTTGATCATTACCATGGCATCATCTTCATCATGCTATGATCTTCATTTGCTTCACTACTTGGAGTGTGCTACCTATCTCATGATTACTTGATAAACTAGGTTAGCACTTAGGGTTTCATCAATTCACCAAAACCAAACTAGAGCTTTCAATCTCCCCCTTTTTGGTAATTGATGACAATCCTTATACAAAGATATGAATTAAAATTCAATTAAATCCATGTTGCTTGCCCAAGCATATTTACCATGTGCAAAAGGATATGGACAAGTTTCATGAATTCTATATGGTAGCACTTATATGCTAAGAGTTTGGATTGTAGCTTGCACATATGCTTAGATAGGAAATATAGGAGACAATGTCTACCAAATGATGCTAAGGTATAAAAGATGGACCTTTGAAGCGTGATACCAATCGGAGTGCACCATTATACCATCCTTAGCACCATTGTTAGTTCTATACCACTTGTAAACATGCTTTGAAAAGATACCACTTGTAAAGACTTACTTTGGAAATGAAAGTTATCTAGTGATTTCATTTCATCATTCAATCTTACAACTAGCATACACCACATAAGCATGGATATTGAAATTTAAAACTTATGCCATGCAAGCAAGCATATGAAATGCACATTTAAATGCACCATATAAGTTCATGAGCTTGCTCCCCCTACTTGTATGCTCAAGATTTTAATTGATCCCTTTTCTTTGTCATATTTCTCCCCCATGTATTAATATTTTTCTCCCCCTTTTTCACTTATCTCTTCTATCTTTGTACAATTTCTCCCCCTTTGTCATCAATGACCATAAAGGTTCAAAATGTAGATGATACCATTTGTAGGGTTGAGATTATCAATGTCAATCAATGGGGTGAGGATCATATTCCCAAATTTGGTTCAAACTAGAATGTTTGCCAAAGATATTTAACTCGGTTTGATCCAAGGACAAGCTTCTTCACACCTCCAAATAAGGGTTATCTTGTACCATGTTGAGTTAAACACTTAGCGCTCATTTTCTAGATCAAACATTAGGTTTACAAGCTCATAAATATGTTATATGCTACCACTAGATCAAGTCAAGCATAGAAGCAATAGTGATACCATATAAACATCAAAATCATTTGATTTTCATGAATGAGCCTAATAAAATGAAACCACTTGAAAGGTCCTAATAGAATTAAAAATATGACTAGATGCACTAATCATGTCCTTAGCAAAGATGTATGTCATGCCAATCAACTTTTACCTTAGATAGCTCGAAGGAGAGGCATGTCATAGTGAGGGGGTGCATCAACACATATTTTAGAAATCCAATATGTTCAACTCATTCCTTAGCTTGCAAAACCTTTTCTCATCCAATGGCTTGGTGAATATATCGGCAAGTTGATCTTCGGTGCCTACACTCTCAATACAAATGTCCCCTTTTTGTTGGTGATCTCTTATGAAATGGTGGCGGACGTCAATGTGCTTTGTTCTTACATGTTGAACCGGATTGTTGGTCAACTTTATTGCACTCTCATTGTCACATAGCAATGGCACTTTCTTGAACTTGATTCCAAAATCACTCAAAGTGACCTCATCCAAAGTATTTGTGCACAACTACCGGTGGATATGTATTTGGTTTCAACGGTTAATAATGCAACACTATTTTGCTTCTTTGATGACCATGAAACAAGTGATCTTCCCAACAATTGACATGTGCCCTAGGTGCTCTTTCTTTCAACCTTGCATCCCGCATAGTCTGAGTCGGAGTAACCAACTAGCTCAAACTTTGCTCCTTTGGGATACCACAAACCAATATTTGGTGTATGCTTCAAGTACCTCAATATCCTCTTTGTAGCCTTCAAATGACTTTCTCTTGGTGAGGCTTGAAATCTTGCATACACTAAACATGACATCCGGCCTTGATGCGGTCACATAGAGTAGGCTTCCAATCATAGACCGATACAACTTTTGATCCACCATATTTCCACTTGCATCGCTATCCAAGTTGCCATTTATTCGCATTGGTGTGCTAATAGCTTTGCTATCACTCATGCCAAACTTCTTGATCATATCCTTGATATACTTGCCTTGACTCACAAATGTACCATTCTTCAATTACTTGATTTGAAGACCAAGGAAGTAACACAACTCTCCAATCATGGACATCTCAAACTCATTAGCCATCATTTTTCCAAACTCATCACAAAAATCTTGATTGGTTGATCCAAATATGATGTCATCAACATAGATTTGCAACACAAACAAGTCTTTTCCAATCTTCTTGATGAAAAGAGTGGTGTCAACCTTGCCCATTGTGAACCCTTTAGAGAGTAGGAAATCCCTCAATCTCTTATACCATGCTCTAGGTGCTTGCTTCAAGCCATACAATGTCTTCTTCAACTTGTACACATGGTTGGGCTTCTTATCATCTTCAAAACCGGGAGATTGCTCAATATATACTTCTTCATTTATGTAACCATTGATAAATACACTCTTGACATCCATTTGATAGAGCTTGATGTTGTGAGCATAAGCATAGGCTAGCTAGATTCTAATTACTTCCAATCTAGCAACCGGGGCATATGTTTCTCCAAAGTCAAGACTTTCAACTTGTGTATAGCCTTGTGCTACTAATCTTGCTTTGTTCCTTACTACTATCCCATCTTGATCTTGCTTGTTTCTAAATACTCATTTGGTTCTAATCATATTGTGTCCCTTTGGTCTCTCTACTATTTCCCATACTTGATTTCTTGTGAAGTTATTCAATTCTTCATGCATACCGTTCACCCAATCAACATCCTTCAATGATTCATCTATCTTCTTTGGTTCAATGGATGACACAAATGAGAAATGCTCACAAAATGAAGTCAATCTTGATCTAGTTTGCACACCTCTTGAAATATAACCAATGATAGTGTCTAATGGATGATCCCTTGCAACATTGGTTGGTTGGAGGATTGGAACTTGATTGCTTGCACTTGCTTAATCATTGGGTTGAGATGATGTACTAGCCATTTGATCTTGTTCATTATCATGAGATCCACTTGTACTAACTTGATTTGTATCATCTTGCACATTTGAGTTAGAGAGCACTTGCACTTGATCATCTTCATCATCATTCACTTGCCTAGGCCTCAATTCATCAATATCCATGTTCTTCATGGCATTTGAAAGTTGAATGCCTCTAACATCTTCCAAGTTCTCATTCTCTACTTGTGAACCCTTGGTTTCATCAAATTCAACATCATGAACTTCCTCAAGAGTACCACTATCCAAATTCCAAACTCTATATGCTTTGCTTGTAGTGGAATATCCAAGTAGGAATCCTTCATCATATTTCTTGTCAAACTTGCCCAATCTAGTGCCTTTCTTCAAGATATAGCATTTGCAACCAAAGACCCAAAAATATGCAATGTTGGGTTTTCTACCATTCAAAAGCTCAGATGGTGTCTTCTCTTTCAATGGGTGACAATAGAGACGGTTGCTACAATAGCAAGCCGTGTTGATAGCTTCGGCCCAAAAAGATTGACTCATATTGTACTCACTAAGCATAGACCTTGCCATATCAATAAGTGTTCTATTCTTCCTCTCAACAAGGCCATTTAATTGTGGAGTGTACTTGGCCGAGAATTGATGTCTAATTCCAAATTCATCACATAATTCATCAATTCTAGTGTTCTTAAACTCACTACCATTGTCACTTCTTATTCTCTTGATGATTATTTCAAACTCATTGTGAATGCCCTTAACAAATAATTTGAATGTTGTAAACATATCACTTTTATCCACTAGAAAGAATACCCAAGTGTATCTAGTATAATCATCCACAATTATAAAGCCATATTTGTTTCCACCAATGCTAGTGTATTGTGTTGGCCCAAACAAGTCCATATGCAATAACTCAAATGCTTTACTAGTGCTCATCATGCTTTTCTTAGGGTGGGTGTTTCCAACTTGTTTGCCGGCTTGACAAGAGCTACAAAGTTTATCCTTCTCAAACACAACATCTTTCAAGCCTCTAACCAAGTCATGCTTAACCAATCTATTCAATTGTTTTATTCCAACATGACCAAGCCTTCTATGCCATAACCATCCCATGCTAGACTTAGTGAACAAGCATGTTGATAATCTAGCTTCACTAGCATTAAAATCAACCAAGTATAGATTCTCATATCTAAAGCCTTTGAAGATCAAGTTAGAGCCATCTATACTTATGATCTCTATATCATCTACCCCAAATATGCATTTGAATCCAAGATCATACAATTGAGCCATGAATAGCAAATTGAAGTTCAAGCTCTCTACTGGCAACACATTGGAAATGCTCATGTCATTGGATATTGCAATCTTACCAAGCCCTTTGACATTACCTTTGCCATTGTCACCAAATATGATACTATCATAACCATCATTGTCATTGGTGTTGATTGAGTTAAACATTCTTGCATCACCGGTCATGTGTTGAGTGCACCCACTATCAAGAACCCAATGCCTTCCTCCGGCTTTATAATTAACCTATAAAAGAAGATCAATTCTTTTTAGGTACCCAAATTTGCTTGGGTCCTTGAAGGTTAGTCACTAAACTCTTTGGTACCCAAATGACTTTCTTCTTTAAGCCCATCCATGGTTTACCAATGAACTTAGCCTTCACACCATTTGTACCCTTAGTAAGCATATAGCATGAATCAAGCTTTATGAAGGATACATTAGCTTGTGATTTCTTGTTCATGCATTTTTGCTCTACATGACCAACTTGCTTGCAACTAGTGCAAAACCGACCATTGTTCTTCACAAAACTAGTCTTGTGAGGAGCAAATGCTGCCTTGCCTTTCTTGGGGTTGTAGCCCAATCCCTCTTTGTAGAGAGAAGCTCATTGGCTATCCAAGCACATAAGCAAGCGGTCCTCACCACCATAAGCCTTAGCTAAGGTGTGAGTGAGCTTGTTGACCTCCTTCTTGAGGTTCTCATTCTCAACCACTAGTGAGGCATCACAAGTGAGACCATCACTACTAGATGAGATGGAGGTGGAAGTGCTACAAGAAGGGTTAGTGGGAGGAACAATGATAGGCATAGATAATGATTCATCAATTATATCACAAGTTAAGCCTATATTGCAAGTTTTAACATGCTTCTTTTTATTTTGCTCATTAAGCAAAGAAGAATGAGTTTTTTCAAGCTTCTTGTGAGCCTTGCCTAGCTTCTTATGGGCTTCCTCTAGCCTTTCATGAGTTGCTTTGAGCTCATCAAGGGCTTGCATAAGGGCTTTTACCTCCTTATTCAAGCTCTTGCATTCTCTTCTCTTAATGTCAAAATGTTCTTTAGCATCTTCTAGCATGTCAAACAATTCATCTTTGGTAGGCTCATCATCATCACTATCATTTTCATTTTCATGTTCATTTTCATCATCATGTTCTTCATCACTTTCATCATCACAAGATTGTACCTTAGTGGCCTTAGCCATGAAGCATGATGAAGATTTGAAGAGAGAAGGCTTCTCATTGATAGCAATGCTGGCAAGAACCTTCTTCTTGGTGGTCTTGACATCATCACTATCATCATCATCATCACTTGATGAAGCATCGCTATCCCAAGTGACTACATATGAACCACCCTTCTTCTTCTTGAAGGCCATCTTGTCCTTTTTCTCTTTCTTTTTCTTCTTGTCCTTCTTCTTGTTCTTCTTGTTGCCATCATCATTGTCGCTATTATATGGACATTGAGCAACAAGATGATTTTTGCTTCCACACTTGAAGCATCTTCTTGACTCTTCTTTGTTCTTGGATGAAGACTTCTTTCTCCTAGCACGATAGCCCTTCTTCACCATAAACTTGCCAAATCTCTTGACAAAGAGAGCTATCTTCTCATCATCATCATCATCCCATGAATCATCATCTTCACTTAATGTTTCTTGCTTAGCTTTGCCCTTGGATGATGTGGCTTTGAATGCCATGCTCTTCTTCTTGTCATCCTTCTTCTCATCTTTCTTCTCCTTCTTTTCTACCTTCTCATCATCATCTCTATATGTATCATCGGTCATTATATCCCCCAATACTTGGTTTGGTGTCATGGTGTCCAAACTGCTTCTCACTAGAATGGTGACCAATGTACCAAATCTTCAAGGCAAACATCTCAAGAACTTATGTGAGAAGTCCTTGTCCTTCACCTCTTCATCAAGTGCTTTAAGATCATTGACAAGCACTTAAAGCCTATGGAACATCTCCGGCACACTCTCATTCCCCTTTATCTTGAAGCTTGCAAACTTCTCTTTGAGGATGTATGCCTTTGCACCCTTCACGGCTTGAGTGCCCTCAAATGATTCTTCCAACTTCTTCCATGCCTCATGAGCCATCTCAATATTCTTGATTTGTTCAAATGTTCTTTCATCAATTGCATCATGAATAGCACTTAGAGCAATGTCATTATTTTGGAGAAGTACTTCTTCGGCCACGGTGGGATTCTCTGGATCACCAATCTCAATTTTGGTTTCTACCACCTTCCACACCTTTCTATTGATTGACTTGATATGTGTGGTCATCTTTGACTTCCAATAATGATAATTTATGCCATCAAATTGGGGTGGCTTTTTGGTGTTGTTGATTTGAGCCATTTTTACACCAAAGGTTGTTAAGCCTCAAATCACGGTGACCTCGGCTCTGATACCACTTGAAAGGTCCTAATGGCTAGAGGGGGGTGAATAGCCTAACAAAAAAATTTATAACAACACTTAACAAAATGGTTAGACAATTATGAGGCGAAGCAAGTATTGTGCTAGCCTACTCAAAATGCAAGCCACCTACCACAATTCTAGTTTAGGTAGTATCTATTCACACAATAGCTATGACACTACCCTATGTTAGTGTGCTCTCAAAGGCTAACTAAAGAGCCACACCAACCAAGCAAGCAAGCTCTCACAACTAGCTACACTAAAGAGCTTGACAACTAGTTTGTGGTAATGTAAAGAGAGTGATCAAGAAGGTTATACCACTGTGTAGATGAAGGAACTAATCAATCACAAGGATGAATAACAATGAAGAACAATCACCTCAGAATCAATGATGAACACAATGATTTTTTACCGAGGTTCACTTGCTTGCTAGCAAGCTAGTCCTCGTTGTGGCGATTCACTCACTTGGAGGTTCACGCGCTAATTGGCTTCACACGCCAAACCCTCAATAGGGTGCCACACAACCAACACAAGATGAGGACCACATAAGCCATGAGTAATCCACTAGAGTACCTTTTGGCTCTCCACCGGGGAAAGGTCAAGAACCCCTCACAATCACCAGAATTGGGGCCGGAGACAATCACCAACCTCCGCTCGACGATCCTCGCTGCTCCAAGTCGTCTAGGTGGCGGCAACCACCAAGAGTAACAAGCAAATCCCGCAGCGAAACACGAACACCAAGTGTCTCTAGATGCAATCACTCAAGCAGTGTACTTGGATTCTCTCCCAATCTCACAAAGATGATGAATCAATGATGGAGATGAGTGGGAGGGCTTTGGCTAAGCTCACAAGGTTGCTATGACAATGCAAATGGCCAAGAGAGTGAGCTTGAGCCGGCTATGGGGATTAAATAGAAGCCCCACGAAATAGAGCCATTGTACCTCTTCACTAGGCACAACACGGGCTGACCGGACGCTCTGGTCATGTTGACCGGACACTGGACCTCAGCGTCTGGTCACCCGATGATAGCCACGTGTCCCGATCTCAATGGTCACTTGAGTTGACCGGACACTGCACTATAACTGACTAGACGCTCAACCTCCAATGTTCGGTCGTTTCCAATAAGGTTCTAGAAATGATTTTCTTCGACCGGACCCTGACAGCGTCCGGTCACTCAGTGACTTTCTTCTGTGCTGTCCGACAACAGGACAAGACCCTGAACCTCAACGTCCTGTCAGTCCATGACCCAGTGTCTGGTTGATTGACCGATGCCAGCGTCTTCACTGTTACAACTGACCGGACACGCCAGTTCCTCAGAGACCAGTGTCTGGTCACCTTGTGACCAGCGAGACTAACTCCTTTTCACCTCTAACTTCTTCACCCTTGTTCAAATGTGCCAACCACCAAGTCTATCACCTTGTGCACATGTGTTAGCATATTTTCTCAAACATTTTCAAGGGTGTTAGCATTCCACTAGATCCTAAATGCATATGCAATGAGTTAGAGCATCTAGTGGCACTTTGATAACCGCATTTTGATACGAGTTTCACCCCTCTTAATAGTACAGCTATCAAACCTAAATGTGATCACACTCTCTAAGTGTCTTGATCACCAAAACAAAATAGCTCCTACAAATTATACCTTTGCCTTGAGCTTTTTATTTTTCTCTTTCTTCTTTCTAAGTCCAAGCACTTGATCATTACCATGGCATCATCTTCATCATGCTATGATCTTCATTTGCTTCACTACTTAGAGTGTGCTACCTATCTCATGATTACTTGATAAACTAGGTTAGCACTTAGGGTTTCATCAATTCACCAAAACCAAACTAGAGCTTTCAAGAACATAAATAGAGGGGTGTAATCTTGGCTAGACCGATAGTTTTAATTCCGCACTTGCTTCGGTTAGCCGACGCGATTAATTTTAGAAAGGACTATTCACCCTCCCTCTAGTCCGCCATCTCGACCCTACAATGGGATCGCCGCGGAGCGTCGCCGCCGTGCTTGGGTTCACATGGCTGGGTCACCTCAACCCTTCCTGGCTTCAACCATCACCATAGCGCGGACCGTGGTAAGCTACGGATGCTTCTCCGCCACCGCTACTCCTCCGTTAGCGCGTAGGCCCACCAGAGCAGTCGTGCCACCACACGAATTCCCCGTCGATGTGGGTAGGTGACATTAGTGCAGAATTGGACATGCTACTGATTTCTACTGCCGTGCGTAGGTTCTGATGTCTCGGCCGGCTTCACCAACGTGTAGATGGGGGTGTTTCTAGGCCAGCGTGGACGTGCGGTGCCGGCCAGAGTCACACTGGCGAGCGTCGGTGCAGTGGGGATCCAGTCGTTGCGAAGACGGTGTTTCCTAGGGTGTGTTGTGGAAAAGTCATGACTGATGGAACAACGTAGCACGACATAGTTGAAATCGTGAGAGTATGAGCCCTCTTTTGCAAATGTGTTGGGCACGCGTGGGTTTCCTCCGTGGGCTGTTGGTTGGGCCTGCCAGTTGCACACGCGGTCGCCCCATGTGGGCCGCGTTGGGTTGCTGGGCTAGAATTGCCGCCGTCGGCCCTTTTCGTTTTCTAAGCATTTTCCAATTTAGTCTCTAGAGTAAATTTGTAAATTCAATGTAAATTTGTGTAGAGATTCAAAAGTAGTGAAACCAATTTTGTTAGGATCATAAAATCATGATCTATCTGCTAGTATATTTTGTTCACATAGTTTTATAATATTTTTAGAAGCTATATAATTAATTTGAGATACTTAATATTATCAAAATATAAACTTATAGAAATTGTTGTGATAAGTTGGTGATAGTGTTGGCTCTGAAATTTTTACTGTAGATTCCTAGCAATATTAGGTGCTCACTATAATTTTTGTAGCTCCATAGGAATTAGTTGTTAAGGTAATTAAATGAGCCCTATTTCAAATATATAAGTATTTAATTAATAGAGAAATAACTTGGGTTTGTATAACTAAAATATTGTGGAAAATTAGCGCCTAGTTCAACAACCTAGATACGTAGCCTAGCACGTTAGAGCTATCTCATTAGCTTGCGAGGCGTAATCGAATTTCTAAGAGTTTCAGTTGTCGTTGATTTTTTATATCTATGTGTTGCATCTACTTATATCATAATAGGAACAACAATGGATCGTGGGGATGACTGGAGTAGCAGAAGAGATGGTGCCTTGGTGACCGTGTCGCCACGATAGAATGCTAACTTTTGGTTATATCTTACCCAGGCAAGCCCCGGTGCATAACCCCTACTTTTCTACACTTTATATGATGTTTGTGCATTAAGTTTTAAGGAGTTGAATGAAACCCACTTGCATATATATATATATATATATATATATATATATATATATATATATATATATATATTTATCCTATGAGTCTTACTAATATGATAGGATCGTGAAGATTGCTATGCTACAGGACTCCAGTAGAAGTCGAGTGATTGCCTGTCACTTGCGAGAGATAGGAAAGATATTAATATTGCTATTATATTATTATCACTTGGAAAATATATATGAATGATAATTGGAGACCGAGCAGAATGGTACTTTGGATCTGGACTTGGTTTGGCATTCGAGCGAGGTTCGGATTGCACTTGTTCCGCCTGTGTCGGTTAAGGACCGGCCGTTGCATTGGATTCTAGTTAGGTCACAGACTTATTATCCTGAACACATACTTATGTATGGGTGCGGGAAGGCTCATTACTCTCTTGTCATGGGTTCCGGCTCTTTTCGGATCGACTGATTGGAGACGGGGATAGTGGATGTCTAAGCACCGCACTGAGTCCGGGACTTAGGAGCGGAGGCTTGGAGTCCAAGTTTGGACGGGGACCTGAACCCATGATAGGGGAGGGTAGTGGGTTGGCCTTGCTTGTGCCTGGGGTATAAGCGGGGCGTATATTTCAGGGTACCTAGTTGGGCATATTGATTCGCGAATCGCTAGGTAATCCGGTATGGCTTGTCTATAATCTAGCACCGTAGTAAGAACTAGAAGATAAAAGATGGTAAAATAATTCTAATTGCTTACCACCTGCTTGAAAGTAGCGTAGGTGCTTACATAGAATGGTTAGTTAATAAACTAAAGCTAACTGCTAATAAAATTGAATATAAGGACACACGTTTAGTAATGTCCTTGCAGATGTAATAAATCCACAAGCCAAATAGCCTTGCATATCCTTAGAGTCTTTTATTTCCTCCTATCGGGTAAGTCTTGCTGAGTACAATTGAGTACTCAAGGTTTTATTTCCCCCAGTTGCTGGTGACAGGTGAATGCTAGAGCTGACTCTTGTGTGGATCCATCCTGGTGGGCTCAGAGAGGATTCCTTTACGCTGTGATCATAGTTTTATTTATAACTCTCACTAAATATTTTTATAAATAGAAGTTTTATGATCTGTTGTCATAGTTTATATATCAATGCTTCATCATGTCATGAATAGATATTTATTTCCGCTGTAA
Source organism: Miscanthus floridulus (assembly GCF_019320115.1). Taxonomy (NCBI): domain Eukaryota; kingdom Viridiplantae; phylum Streptophyta; class Magnoliopsida; order Poales; family Poaceae; genus Miscanthus; species Miscanthus floridulus. Next base: position 83,424,786 of record NC_089589.1, read on the forward strand.
CTCTGATCACATGTTTATATTCTGTTGTTAAATTAAATTGTTCATAACTCTGATAACATGATCATTTCCGCTATTATAAACAATAAATATTATACTCTGATGTTGCATGAAAAGTGATGTAAGAAATGACTAAAATGTTATAAACTTTATTCTCTCATTTGTGATCCTGATGGAAAAATATTGATTGTGTTATTAGGCTGAGGGTGGTGGTCAGAGTGGGGATACCACAACTGTGTTGGTGGAGGCCGGAGGCAAAGGTACTCTATGTGTTATTAGGCTGTCTCCAACAGGACACTCATCAGAGGACTCAAACATAAAATAAATCTCCAACAGAATACATATAACCTTCAACAGAGTACCTATGTGGAAGACTCATTTTAGATGTCAGGAGAGGTATAACTCTTTTGGGTCTTGTTGTTGGAGAAAACAAAAAATGGGTGTTTAACCTTTTGCCTATAGCGCTAACCAAATGTAGAATGAGTCTTGTATTTTGGATAACGGTTGTAGGAGACAGTCTTAGAGTGCAAAATCACCACCTAAAAATAAAAATATTGATTCTAATTAAAATTCCAACGTATATACACTCTTATAATACAGGTCTATACACCACCATAAGGTAAGTGCAATTTTTTTTCCTAAATTGCTCTAGCCTCGCTGCTGCTGTGATAGGGCACAGTTTAGGTTGGTGAGGTAGTGGATGGATGGCAGTGAAGTGAGCAACAGGAGCCATCTGCCAGTGGTGGATAATAAAATTATGAAAAGAAGCGCTGGTGCAGCGGGATTGCAGGAAGCAGCAACAGCGGAGGCACCCAGTGGTCAGTGCAGTGTCTAATCGTGTCTATTTGCTTTTGGTAGAAATGGGTGTGAACTTCGCTCTGGTCAAAGACAAGTTAACACTGGTCCAGAATCAAAACTCTACCATCACTTCCATTAGCATCATGTCATCTTGCACTTTAATCGCAGATAAGCACCGAGGGCAGTTTGTACAGGATGTAGAATCAAAATCTCCAGGCAAATTGACCGACTAAGCCAGAACCACCAAGATAAAATGACTCTCAAGTAACCGAGTTTAAATATGGTAGGTAGTACAGAGCATATGATGGCAACCTATTATTTCCCGATCTTCAACACGCACACTTTAGAGTGCGGGGGTTGCCCTTATGAAAAGAGAAATGCTAAGAAAAACGAGATGATAATTAACAAAAGAGGTTATGCTTGCGCATCCCCAGTCAGTTTCGCAAAAGCTTTGTCCATCGAAACACAGCCTCTATAACTACAACACCGGGACCAGGGCACATTACTCGAATGGGTTTGAATGTCCAGAGGTGAGTTGGTTCCATACATATGTTTAAATACGGTAGCTTTGTTCCCGTTTTCAATGGGGGGCAAATGAGCATCCCGAACAGGCAAGAACTTTTTCCTGCCTGAATGCAATACATGTTGAAGCAAGCTCCGGTATGTAAAGCTGAAAGGTGAGGCAAAAGACCTGTACAGCTTCGGATCCTCGAATGTTGTTGTAGATAATTACTCCAGTCAAGAATGGGAGGGAGGCAGCATGAAAGAAGACACCGAGGATGGCTTAGGACGCCTCTCTCTCAGTGCACCTTTCAACAGAGGGTATTTGCTGGGAGTCGGAATGGGCAATCCTCCTAGACCTTCCCGAGCCACTGTCAGGTGATACTTCTGGATGCGATGGTACATGTGCCAGCATACGCCGAGAAGTTGGGGCCTCACTAGTTGGTGATGAAGCATGGCCATACATAGCACTTCCCATTGGATGATCGAATTTGCAATTTGGACCAAACTTGCACATGCCATAGCGATTATAGAAACTGCATATTGGCTCTCCCTGTAAGCAGAAAAAACAGATGTTTAAGCAACATGTATGTGTAGCATGTTTGTATTATACCACCAGTGTCAAGTATTGCATGATATCAACCTTGGCATTAGTTTTAAGGTTCCCAGTCTGTGGGTAACGATAGGTAATAAGTACAATATCAACGATCAAGGAAATGAAAAAGGATAAGTGACGGTATATATTACAATACAATCCATGGCAAGGTATCCGGTGCATAACCCAAGATACTGGTCCTCAAGCATGTACTTACCAGATAGTAAAATAATGTGTGGACAAAAGTGGATCATGTTCAGCTTAACTATGTGATAGTAGTTTTGCATATCATGAGTGAAACAGAACTAACAGAGAATAAACAAAAATTATCAAGCAAACTGTAGCCAGATCAAGGAAGTGAGCCATTATGCAATGAATTGACCAAGAATCATCAAAAAGTCGCAACTGCTGTATGAAATTAATACCATACCGATCCTAAAATTTAAGGCCAACTCAATTAGCAGCATTGCGCTAAGAGTATACATCGCAAAACAACATCTCATTCAGGATTGGCTCTTGGAATAGCTGTATAGCCCCAAGCAAGAATTCTGTTTAGCAGTCACTAGTTCCTCTAAAAATTAAGATACAGAAGAGAACCAGGAGATATAACTATTGGGAAATGACACCCCTAGATTACAATTTCTGCAAACACCTCTTAAGCAATTGAATTTTACACCAAAGAATTGACAAGTGTACATCTACTACAGGCCCACGAGGCTCTCTCTATATATAGCTATCTCCACTGACGGAGCATCGTTCTTCCACTCTTTCTAAGGTTAGTAACATGGTATCACAGCCAAGGATGAGGGTTAGGCCGTTAGGGTTAGACTCATCTAATCTAATCCACCCACAATCCCATTTCTGTTTTTTTTTCGGTGCGGTCTGCCACTGCCTGTCTCACGTGCTGCAAATGGGCTGATGTCACAAAGAGACAACACCTCAGCAGCTGACAACACCTGTTCTGCACATCCAACCTGTCTAGCTAAAAGCCCACACCCAACCCCATCTGATTGGGTGAGCTAGGCACAACAACAGTCACCACTCATCGCGCCGAGAAAAACGGAGGTGCGCCTGCGCTGGCTGCACAGCACCAAGAAGGCAGCAAGGTGGCCACCGGTCTGTGTCGCACCGAGAAGAGAGGAGGGCACCCGACAGACAATGGCTAGGAGATGGTCACCTCCACCACCGCCGCTGATGTCGCGGCAGACTCCGAGTTTGCCACCAACAGTGGGGACAGCACGCCCAAACTCCACAATGTGGCGGGCGAGATCAAGGGCCTCCATGCGGCGAAGCGCAGCCTGTAGGGGAAGCTCGATGTTGTGAGGGCGGGGATCAGTTTCTGTCCTTCGAATCCTGCCGCCTCGGGGTCATTGTGGCTGTCGCCAATGAGCAAGAAGCTGCCGCCGCGGCCACCGAGAGTGAGGCCACCATGTTTCAAATCCTCCACATCCACCTTGAGTTTGAAAGGGGTTGTTAAGTGTACATCTACTATAAGCCCATATGGCCCATGAGGCTCTCTCTATATATAGCTATCTCCACTGAGGGAGCGTCGTTCTTCCATTCTTCCTAAGGTTACTAGAATATCTTATAGATCTTTTGGATAACCATTGCCATGTCAATACCAATACTCTGACAAGCTTACGTTCGCCCAAGTAGCAATATGCTTTACTTAGATTAAAGAGACGAAGCCAAGATAGCTGGACAAATCTACCCAAAAAATTGCAATACACATGATAGAGCATACTAAGACATGTATACTAACTCTTACCGGGCGCAAAGGTAGGCCTAATGGACTCAGTGCACAATTGGGAGTAGGAATTATTCGCTCCCTGGGATGATGGAACTTGCATACAGCACCAAACTTACAGTCTCCGGTCTTCATATAGAACTGACATTCAGGTTGGTCAGGTCTCTCTGGAAATACATTCTCCCTCTGTACTGCATATAGTCCAACGGGAACAGAACCTGCTTGGTAGGATGAAAACATTCCTTGATCGCCTATGCCAGCTGTTCCACTCTGGCGTGAGCCAGTATAGTATTGGGCAGCTCCGGGTGTCCGTTGTTGGTCATCCGAGGATGAAGAACCAATCTGCGCCTATAATTTGAAAAAAAAAACTAATGACATAAATTACATGGAAACTACAAAAATGATTCAAGAGCAGCCAGCAACTTTCAAGAAGACTTATAGATAATTCATATTCTCTGAGCTCATTACCCTAGGCAGGCAGACCCGCATGAGCATGAGGAAGAAAATAAACTAAAATTTCACACAAAAAAGACAACGATCCTTATCAAGATGCTAAATTTTATAACAAAATAGCCATGAAAAGGCATTACAGAATTTAGGTATCTACCATGAATTAGGAATCCCTCTGGATTAGTTTTTCAACATGGAATATTTCTAGATTAAGATGTGATTTGTGTTATAGAAATGAAACATCATAGTAATGACACCTAACATGGGTGCTCAACTAGTCAGCCCTGGATACCTACCCTCAATATCATCGAAGACAGAGAATAACATAAGTACATGACTACTTATTTACAGTTTTAAAATCATGGTTAAATTTGACTCTGCACATCATGGTAACATTTTTATGCCTTATTCTAGTGTCCACATGGGCGAACTTTTATCACTAAAATATTAAAATAATCTATGCGTGGATCAATACAAGAGTGCAGTTAGGTTTTTTCAATTATGGTTATGATAAAAGTAGGGCACCATAATCACCACAAGTGCTCAAGGTCAAATGAAATGAATAATATAAGTATATAACACATAGCATCTACCCCAACTTGCTTGGGACTGAAAGGCTATGTTGTTGTTGTTGTATATAACACTTAGCATGACGAAAATATTAGGTAACAGTCAGGGTAATGCTACCTCAGAAATTATGATCACAAGCAACCGTACACAAGATATGCATGTTCTAAATAATGTGATGTTTGGTGACTAGGAGGATACATTGGTGGCATTAGTATTCATAGTTAGGTGATGTGATGGACTTAGGGGCCAAATTAACGTATTTATTTGTTGAAAGAAGAAAGGACATGATTTTTTTTTTCTCGAACACGCAGGAGAGTTGTGTATCATTATATTAAGAAGAGTAAAGGAGTCGGTTTAGAAACCCCATACAGCCACACACACACACACACACACACACTTCTACATCTAAAGGTGTCTCTCTGTCTCACTTGTCAAAACTTGACCCAAGACCACTAGAGAGGAACTCACACATTGGCTGGCTCTAGAGCAAGGAGATTGCATATTCCCCGAGCTCCAGCCAAACTCCAAAGGAGAACCTCATCTTTAACCAAAACCAAAACACTATTCAGGCTCGGTTGAATCCCATCAAACACACAACGATTGTGGTGATTCCAAATGGACCAAGCTCCCAGAATGATGATGGAATTGAGACCTTTTTTAGTCTGGTCATCAACACCAGAATTTGTGCTTGCCCACCATGCATAGAAAGGGCATGATATTAGTAAGCCCATTAGATACTGCTGATCAGCTGGACATGCTTCAAGTTCATGAATTAAGGAGAGAGAATGGAAATGAAGTTGTGATTTTTATGTGTGGATGCGTAAAAACGAGTAGCCAAATTTATGCCGACTCCATGCCAAATCAGGTTGGCCTAAAAAATTTAAACCTTCAGATAATCAATTGTAATCCTGGAACTTTCACACATACTAAAAACCATCAAACAGTTAATGGGAACACAAGAATTTTCATAGCTAATGGATAAACAAAATTACCCTTATTTCCATATCTAAATAAAGGACAATAAAAGGAACCAACAAAAACAAAGAAAACTGTAGCCAAAGGTCTTGGGTCAATTGAGCGATAGAGGGACTGACACCGGTCAGACTTATGCCTTGTTAAAATCGGTTCAGTATAGGTAAAATGTAATCGAAGTTTTTTTTTACTACAAACAAGGTTGCAATCTTCCGCAACATTTTTGATAAACAAATGGGTAAGTGCCATGTAATAAGGTGATGAAATATGAACTTGTTAGGCTATGTAAAAAGTAAAACAGAGGTCAGGGAACATACAGTATAAGGACTCCACCCTGGGACCTGAACAAGCCCAGGAGGAACAATCACTTGTGCATAACTTGAATGACCTGGCCACCTTGGACTTGCAATGAAAGAAGCAGATCTCGACAAGGGCCAGCTTGTTACAGCCCCTTGGTAAGCATGCTGGCCAGGAGAAGTTGCAGACTGTCCAGGTGAATAAACAGAGCCACGTACAGCAACCATCATGGTGGATGGTTGTGGATGGTGAAACTTACATGTGCTTCCAAACTTGCACTGCCCTGTTCTTAAATAATAAGCACACTCCTTTTCATTCTGCAGTAATAAAATTCAAGTAAGCGACGCAAATCTTGCAAAAAAGTTGCATAGAAATGTGGCACCACACTATGCATCCATATTCATGAAACGTTGTGAATCGTAATAGAAATTCAGAACAAACCGGGCGGAGTGGGTAGCCCAGTTCATTCAACTGAACTCGAGTTGCCATTGCAGCCTTTTCTCGGGGATGGTGAAACTTGCAAGTTGCTCCAAACTTGCACGTGCCAGTCTTCAGATAGTACTAAAAAGGGGGGATATGAAAACAATAAAAATGCAAATTCACCAATAATGTAACCACACACTTTCCAAAAAAAATGATATGCTCACAGAAAAGAAAAGGAGAAAAAATGTATGAGCAACTTGATTACAAAAGTTCAGGTCATTCAGACAAGCAAAATATAGTTGTAACATGGGCATGCACAATTGAATTTTATTAACCTAAATCAACTGACACTTGGATTAAAATGCAAACTCGCTAAAGAACCATGTACAGCTAACAGTGTGAGTCAGAATTTCAATCAAGAGAATGTAATGTGACCTCATTTAAAAGGTTACAACTGTACTCCTGCATGAACCAAAAAGGAATGACAAATGCATTGAAAAGCACAATAAGCGCCATTTATGCAACCCCAAGAAACAGCATGAAATTAATTAATACTAACAGATATCAAGCTCAACTATAACAACACATACTCTAGGACCATATGCTGTATTATTAGTGTTACATATATTCATTTGACTGAAAAACTTCAGCGAAGACCTATCAATATGCAGCTGTACAACGCTTGAAGCACAAGAAGACAATGACAGTTAAACGTCTTTAAAACAAAAATAGTGATCTGAAGTCTTAAACTAGACATCTCAAGTAACAATTCATGGCAGAACCTCCTGAGCATTGAGGCACAGGTGGATATAAATAAACAATTATATTTTGCATTGTCTAAAGAAACAGAGGGGGAAAACTAGAAGCGAGGAATCTCACTTGACATTCAGGCTGCCCAATTCTTTGAGGATATTCTCCCTTCATTCTTGCAGCAGCAACAGCCTAATAGTCAGACCACTACAATCATTATTCACAAGTTTGGGTAGAAATTATGAGCAGTAGGACAAAGAAGCATGTTCCAACAAAAGAAAGAGCGATAAATCAACAGCCTACAAGTTAATCATGATATGTTACTCAACGAGTAGCTCTCATAGATGAACCCAAGAGAATACACCAGAGCAATTAATAGTCTTGGTAAAGGAATCACTAAATATGAAAAACTAGTGCCCCTTAATGCTGCAACATGTTGTCACTGCAACATTTCCACTCTTTTACCTGACTTAACGCTGCAAAATATTTAGGTAGTTGTGAAAACATATTCATGGAAACAAATACAGGATTGAATTGAATATGTTTTCATGATGAGCCACCCGTACAATTTCATTTGACCAAACTATATATTTGAAGGGCGGGCCTGGTGCAAGCGGTAGAGTCTTACCGCCTGTGACCGGAAGGTCCCGGGTTCGGGTCGCAGTCTCCTCGCATTGCACAGGCGAGGGTAAGGCTTGCCACTGACACCCTTCCCCAAACCCTGTACAGAGCGGGAGCTCTCTGCACTGGGTACGCCCTTTATATATTTGAATGGTCAAGGAAATAAACATTGCAGCATGTAACATGTGCACTATAACCTCGTGACGAGAAGCCCAAAATAAAATGGAAAGTGACAACTATAGTAGGGCCTCTAACATGAGGCAGATCCGCAGATGGCTCTCATGTCCCCAATTTGTCTCAATGTCGCTTGAATAGTGGTTCTCCTAATGCTAGCAAAGCAACTTGGTACATCCACAGGGGGCAAAATTCCAATGTCTAGAAAGCATTGTATTCACAGTTCACTTTTTTCTCTTTTTGATAGCCAAGCTAAAGTCTACGCTCCGAGTTATAAAGCATCATCAAATAATCTCCACAGTTCACTTTTTGACAGCCAAGCTAATGTCTCTACTCCAAGATATTAAGCATCATCAAATAATCTCCAAGTACCAAATTTTCATGCAATATTCCAGGTTTATAAGCTCTATTTTTATTCACAGTTCAACTACAGTAACTAATATGACGTACTAAAGATGTGAGTTCAGTCTTATGGTCTATTTTCATCCAAGTTAGTCTCTAGAATAAATCAATCACTTTTCAGCTCCAAACACTCTTGTTTCAATGTCAAGTTGCGATATCTTGGTTGAAAAGTTATGTGTACAAACCATCAAGAATCGACCCCTATTTCCTAAACAGTTTTCAGGCATTATTCAATAAGATAACCTGATCATGTGATGTTATGAGAATTCACATAGCTTGAAAATGGCAATGGTGAAACTTTTCAATACAAGAACTAGTAGCACATATGAAATTAGCTCGCTAAGCTAAGTTTTGTTGGAGTTCTAGAATTATTAATACGTATGAAAATAAGCTTGCCAAGCTAAGTGTCAACTCAAAATTATAACTGGAGACTCTAAAATCAGCAGCCAAGTAGCTTTCACACTATCGAGTTAGTTAGATTTCCAAATACAGTATATATAGATCCTCAGTGCCAAAAAACTTCAAACTACCCTAGTATTAACATTTTCTTTCTTTTTCGGATCATTGGGCAATAAAGCAACTTCCAGGTAGGTACTCCATGAGTACACCCGTATACAGCATACACGATTGGAATTGAGAACCCATTCTAGATGCCTCAGAAATGAGAACTATATGAAACTAAATCAAATAAGGCAGCCACAAAGCAAACAATTAATGTTTTGTAAGCACAAGATTATATACTCTAATGCCTCAAAGAAGGGTAGAAGAATGGATTTTACCAGCTTTCTGTCTGCTGGGTGATTAAATTTACAGGTCATCCCAAACCTGCACATGCCAGTCCTCATGTAATAGCTACAGTCTGGCTCACCAACACGCTCTGGGTATGGCCCCAGTTCCATGGGGGCCATGGTTTCTCCTAAATTCATCTGCCACATCGCCTCTGCGACTGAAACATAACAAACATAACAATATTAGTAATTTTTCATTTCAAAAATGCAGCAAACCAGAAAAGTGTTATATGATGCTGAGATGATGAGAGAAAGCAGAAATGCAGAATCCAGTTTGTGCTAACGTGTGTAATATACGATTTGTCACGAATTCTAAATCTATGTAAAATGAACCATGCACAGAAAACTAATACCATAAAATAGGAGAGCAAGTGAAACAGAGCAAAGGGCACAAATTTTGTGCTTTACACAGAAGTGCTATTTGTTTGCTTTTATTTCCACCAAAAGAAAAGAAAAAAGATAAAACTAAACTTAATTCATGAAATAATCACAGAAATGCTATTTGTTTGATTTACAGAGTTTTAAATGATAACAAAAAACTGACTGAACCATCAAGAATCACCTTTCAAGAAAAGAGTCCAGTCTGTATAATTGGATGAAAATTGCAGTCCTCAGGGAGCTTTCCATAATTATATAGAACTTTTTTATCGAATTATTTATTTAGAACTTTTGAGTTATTGTTCCATGTGTCAGCTCTTTAAAGCCAAACTGAAGCTATGTAGTGAACACAGAATTAATTGACTCCACTAAAGATATTGGAAGATATTTCTACAGACAAACATATATAGAGAATGAAAAAATGAAAACTGAACAGAAATAATTTTAAGTGACCATAGGCTAAATGTTGCCACACTCAATGTTGTGCCAGAAATACAAAGTGCAAGCCTTAATCTCCACAAATAAAGTACCAAAGTACAGTTGAACTTCAATCTTCAATTCTAATCATGATCCTCCACATCTTCAAATCACAAGTAAATTATGGCCTTGGCCTTAAGAGGCAGCAGAGTATTTGGAACCATCACAATGGGTGTGTTTTTGATGGAGCAGCTACAAGCTTAGCTGGTGCTCTGATTTTAGCTGGCGAGGACCACCGCTTGTGGTCTATGGCAGGGGCTCGAGGATTATCTTTCCTGGCTGCCCTCCTCCCCGGTAGTTAGAGTGTCTAACTCAGTAGTGGTCGTCTTGTGTATTTATGTCACCGGCGCGAGTGTAATCCTTGAAACTGTTGGGGCGTGAGCGTGTGTGTGTGTGGTGTGTGAGGTGTTGTTTGGGCTCTTGCCCTTTATTCTCTTCTTAATTTAATGAAGCGCAGCTCTCCCGCGTTTTCGAGAAAAAAAAAGAAAAAAGAGGCAGCAGAGTTGTGCCAAGAATAGCAGACAACTGTCCCATCCATTTTCTGACCTTTCATCCAAGGTTTAAGTACCCAATCACCATGTCACACAATTTTTGTTAAGTAAACATGACATGTGCTTGGATGTTGGATTGTCCATTATGTCGACTCAAACCACAATCAGTTCATAACACTATGTATCATTTTTTGAAAAAAAAAATCAAAATCACCAAATGCACCATCATATTCTCCAAACTCAAAAACACTTCAGTTTTGGCCATTCAGGGATTCACGTGAGAGCATCATCATGAAATTCAATTACACCCAAGGAAATGTATTATGCACAAAACGAAATCTTCATCTCCAAATATTTTACAAGTAAATTAGCATTGACAACTTTTTTTTTTAAAAAAAAAAGCATGCAAATGCCACAGACCAAAGTGAACACCTATTAAACTTCAGGAATCCTACTAAATCCGAGCTTTTAACCTCTTCACTTGAAATGGAACCACTGCTACCATGCACAGAAAATCTCCGGACTGAATCTCAACCGGCTCAAAAAACGCTTCTCGCCAATATGATCCACCTATTCATTACCCATACACCAGGAAGGGCACCAAAACAGTATCCGATACAGCGTGATACGGCCCAATGCGCATATCGGGAAAATGAAACAAAACAAATTGACAGATTCAGCTCGATATGGCACGATACATCTTCCTGATATGCGTGCTAGCCCAATAGCACCTCATTTCATAAATCAAGCCCAACAGCATTAGCCCATCCATTCTCTCAAGTCTCAACCCAGAAACACCTGATGCCTTATCTTGGCTCCCACCCCTTGCATGTGGCCCCCAGGGGACTGCGAGCGTCACTGCCTCACCAGGAGCACATGCAGCCAGGGGCTAGCGTCACCACTGGGAGTGCGCATGTCCAGTGAGTGAGTGCTGCCACCTGGATCTCAAGGTCTTGCCCATCGGGACTTTGGACTTCATATGCTGGGCTACCGCTGGAGATCAAGAGATCAATGCACTCTAGGTATGGTGACAACTAACCAATCAGTTCATTGCCTACTTGTTCGTTTACTCCATAACTTTGGTCCTTCCTTCATATGTCATGTTGAAATTGCTTCAATCATTTAGAGCCTTTCTCTGAGAACATGCAAGTGCAATTGTTTTAATTATATATTTTATATATTCGGCATTTCGCCATATCTTCTTTTTGGACAATCGTTGTATCGCCATACCCATCCCCATAATGTATCGCCAAATCCTGTACCGGTGATACACAGCAATCCTCTACCCAATAAAAAGTTCTCTTACTCAATTCAACGCCAGAATGGTAAAATCACACCCAAAAAAACATAGACCTTAGGTGATGGCAGATGCAACAGCTATAGCAACTGCAGTGGCTGAAGAGGAAATCTCCCCTGTCCAAAAGGAACCCTTCGATGCAGCACAGGAGCTACCCCTGGTAATCAATGGTGTTACCTTCATGACCGCCCAATTCATTAGATCAGGAATACTATGTCATGTGAGGAGGCAATAAAAAATTTGGGCTAAATTGTATAAAGAGAACCATGTACCATAAATACCATCACAAAACAACAGAATGGCAACAACAAAACAGATCACATTTTGTGCTTTTCACAAAGAAAAATGTCCTCAATCGCTTCTGTTACACTATTACAAAAGACAAGCCTTATTTTCGTCATGTATACAACCCATAAAAACACAACAGATATAAAACCATACTTAGAACTACAAGAACAGAGCATAAGAATGGAAAGTACAATACTAAAAAAAAGATGAGCTGCGACATCAATAAACATTAACCAATATCTAATACAATCTTTCATGTTCCAGCGAAACTGTGTACATTTCAAAAATGATAGGAAGTCATGAATCCATCAGAACAAACACCATGCAAGGAAGGCCAATGTCATGCAATTAACTATGAGTAGTTAAGCAAGATTAATATTGTAGACTTCATCATTATCCCAGAGAAAGGAAATGCAGATTTTAATCCAGGATAAGTAGAGTAAAATTCAATTATGTTAATCAATTAATCAACAAATATTGATCCTCTAAGCACAAGTACATTGTGGTAACCATCTTCAGAGACAGCTGAAGCACAAGTTGCAGCAAAGAATACTATAACCTATCCCATCTATATTCTCTAGTGTCTTCCAGAATGTAAATATCCATAAATCAGTTAATTGCCTTTATTCATCATTCTTGAGTTCCTGATACAATTCTAAGAACACAAAAATGCCCATCTTCATGTTAGACATGTCAGCATTTTGGAAAAGGAACTCAAAAGGATCAAAACACTATGTGGCTGTCCTCCAAGAACAAACAAAATATGACCTTTCCACTAAAGAAACAGCAGCAACCCCATGCCCTTACTGGAAACCTCAGCAAAACAATTACCATCCAACTTGAAGACCATTTCCAAATAAAATTGTGGGCCTCCTCTCAAATAGTCAAATGCCAAATCTTACACAAGCTTTACAGCACAGCCAGGAAAGCATTGCCTGCGTAAACAGAAAGTGCAACCATTTGTCCTTCCCTATGATACATGAAAAGTGTGAAGTTTCTCAGTTCACTAATAGACCTCCCCAATCCTACATGAAAAGTGTGAACTTCCCCAATTGAGGATGCTCCTTCTTCACTGAAAACCACCACTGATCAGTATTCACTAGTCACCACACATTATAAACCTAGCAAAGATCAGGTAGTTTGAAAGAGTAAAATAGGCAGCACTCCACACCTACAGCAAATGCACTGGCACTTCATTTTAGTAATGTTAATATTGCAGAAAAAGAACTCCAAACGCTCAAAACAACAAAACCCCATGCGCCTGTCCTCCAAGAACAAAAAAGTAACCAATTCACTAAGAGACATTCTCTATCGTGCATGAAGAGTGTGAACTTCCCCAATTGAGGAGGCTCCTTCTTCACTAAAAACACCTCTAATCAGCATACGCTAGTTACAACACATGATAAACTCAGCAAAGATTAGAAAGTTCGAACGAGTAAATTAGGCAGCACTCCGCACCTACAGCAAACACGACAGCATTGCTAAAGGACGTCAATCAAATCAATCCTTCAGACATGACACTGCGATTAAAGACAGTCTTTTGACAGCCTACCGCCCAATCACACACATGAGCAATTTCTTGAATCGGCTAAACGCCAAAATGAATAGGTGCTTGGTGAATCGCCTACTCGGACAGGCACCGACGGAGAGGGTTATAACACCACCGCCACACAATATAATAATTAACCGAACCCCTCCAACGCAGCACGCGCGACCGACACCCAAGCGACCTCGGCATTGCCCGGTTCTGCGCGCCCGCGCGCGCGCAAGCGATCCAAGACTCCCTACCACTACTCGCCGTGAAACACGGCTTCCCCGCGGACCCGCCCAAACAGGTACGGACACCACGGGGCTCGCCCAATCCGACCGGGGCCAACCGCGCTCCAGCACAAACGCTTCGCCGAGAGCAAACACCTGAGCCCGAGGAGGAGGAGCAGGAGCAGGGGTTGCTCACCTTGGTCCACCCCGTGGGCCCCGATCGTCGCAGCTGCGGCGGCCGAGGAGGAGCCCTCCCCCGCACCGCCGCCCCCACCGCCGGACGGCGCTGCCATCACCGCCGCGTGGGCATCAGATCGCCCCCGCCCCGCCCCACCGGCGATCAGTCGGTGGGTGCTGCCGCTGCTGCTCCCGCGCCGCGCGCCCGTGGAGGGAGGTTGTCACTCGCGCGTAAGAGAGAGAGGGCGAGCAGTGGGAGGAGAGAGAGAGAGAGGTGGAAGAGGAATGAGAGGAACCAGGCGTCCCCGTTCGGACAGCCAGTCGTTTTGTTCCTCCTCTCGCGGCCCGCTTCGTGCTTCTTTTCACCGCGCGGCCGCGCGCTCCCATTGCGCCAACTACCGAACCACCCACCCAGTCAACTGGGGCCGCCCCTAGGCGCACCCAGCGGGTGTACACAGACCAGCGGGACCGACGGCCCAAAGGGTGCCACATCACCATGAGTATGGAATGTGGGGTGGGATCGGGTGAATGGGCGGTCGAGATCAAGTGACGATGTATGGTAGGCGCCTACAGTGGGCGACACACAGACATTGGGTGATATAGGTGTGGTTTGTCATTGTTGTTGGACCCATCACATTTTGCGGGTCAGTTTCACTTACGAAGACATGCTAGTGGACACGTGACATATGCTTGCAAGGCGCTCTTGCGTACCGTGGATGCTACCGGAACAAAGATAAGATGTGTTGGCAGACGCTGCCAATGAAAAGATAAAATATGCTAGCTTCGGGCTATAGACCTCTATCACATGCAGAGTAGCAACGCTACCAGTGTATAAAACGGTGGGCGCAAACCCAGGACTGGTTTTCGAGTTTCTTTTGAAAATAAAATAATGATTGTTTTATTGTGGAACATTACTAAGAAAGAAAAGTTTATGTGTTCTTAATAATGTGTGCTTTAGCTATCTCATACCTTACTCTAGTGCATGGTAATGGTTGTTTCAATTATCACATTCCAATTGCAGATCGTGTTTTTCCTTTCTTACTACATACACATATATGTCCATGAAAAGTAGGATACATCTAATTTGCACAAAAAATCCATGAACACAAAAGGTGATCTATATGAAACATTATCAACGTTAAGCAGTTAGTGCGAATTCAAGGAGGGATCTCGGGATCACTAAGAAGTGGTACATAAAATATGTGTTTAGAAGGGCCAAATCGCAAAAGGAAAAAATAATTATGCCAATTCTGAGGTATTAATGAGAAAACTCCCAATGTACACAAAAGGTGGCCTACACGAAACGTTATCAACGTTAAGCAGTTAGTGTGAATTCAAGGAGGGATCTCGGAATCCTAAAAAATGATACATAAAATATTTATTTAAAAGAGCCAAATCGCAAAAGGAAAAAAATATGACCATTGTGAAGTACTATGAGAAAACTCCCAGCGTATACTACTCCCTTCATCTCAAAACATAAGCCATGATTTGACTTAGTGCGGTATACATATCATATTTCAACTGCTAATTTTTCTTATAATATATAGTTTATGACAACAAAAGTTTGATCATTATAATGTATTTCTAAATGCAAACCTGATATAGCTAGCCACTTTTGAAGAATAAACTCAACTAATTATTGGTCAAAGATAACAAGGTTTGAATTTTGAAATACGTGCATGACATATTATGGGACACAGGGTACTAAGTTGCTTTAACCAAGGTAATTATTCTATTGTCATCGCTTGTTAAATAGGGCCACGTTTAGTTCGGCCGAATCGGCGCCGCCAAATACACGGTAGCTACACTGTAGCTGCAGTGTCGTTTTGCTTTTATTTGGTAATAATTGTCTAATCGTTGACTAATTAGGCTCAAAACGTTCGTCTCGCAAAGTACAACCAAACTGTACAATTAGTTTTTGATTTCGTCAACATTTAGTACTCCATGCATATACCGCAAGTTTGATGTGACAAGGAATCTTCTTTTTGCATAGTGTCAAAGTTGGGAATTTGGTGGAACTAAACAGGGCCTAGGGCTAAGGGAAAGTTGCATTGGAGTGTTACATCTTTGCAGCTTTTTAAGATAGTAGTGAGACATAGTCCTTGGTCCATTAGCACATACAAAGATAATTGAAAAATGAAAAATCTCAATAAAATTTAAGAAATAACAAAGCAAATTATCTATTCTAAACACTACTCCATTAACCTATATAGCATGGCAAAATCCTTGTTGTCTGTGGGACACATGAAAACTACTTCGGAGAATTATAGTTAATCAGCTAGCATGTCAGTCTAACACGAATGTGACTATCTTTTTAGCTTTATTACTTCACATAAACAGCAACATATTCAAATTGTATACTATAGTTTACTAAGTATCTTTTTGGAGTTAAAAAATGTACAATATGAATGTGCTCATTAGATTGTGACCCCACGACAACAACATGAAAATATATGAGCTGAATGATGTGACCCATTTTCCATTCCGCATTGATGGGTCATTTCGACGTTGCATGGTTTTCCTGAATTCCTTTATATTGTGAGGGGAAGTGAACTAACCTCCCTACTAATCTCCGCAAGATTCAATTTAAGTCCCTATATTATTCAACCACATGCCATTGGATCGGAGATCAAAGATGTGCTACTTGTTAATCTAAAAAAAGATGTGCTACTTGTTTTTTACTATAAAATAACAAATATTAATTATTTTAATAAGAAAGAATCCACACCAAGTAAAGGAATGAGTAGACGCCCCATGACACAATACATGCATGAAAGAAAGAAAAAAACAAAAAAATGAACATAATTTAGAATCACTTGGTCAATGTGAGCTAAAAAGTGGAAGGCATTTTTTTCATAATTATTTTTCTGATTATATATGTTTATGCGGGCACCTAGTTGCTTCCGTCCCTCATCGTATCATAACAATGCATAATTACTCGCCCCTTCTTAAAAAAGAAAGAATTGCAAAACTTGGAACCTGCATGCAGTTACTGGCCTAATTGTAAAACAACAGTTTGAGCTTGCTGTTAATTCTTTCTAGTATATATGAAGTGCGTGGTCACATGGTTAGGTATAGCTTCCCACTAGTCTATCTATTATATAAAGCTGGACGGATTATAAAAGAACCATGCAAGATGTGTTCAATACAACTGACCCCACATGGATTAGAATTTAGAGGTCACGAGTATAACATGCACGAATGTACCTTGATTAGTACACTTAAGTGATAAAGAAGCAATTCTGGCTGGAGCCCATTTAATAGTTACTTATATGGTACTACCATTGGCATATGCTTACGCAATCTAGAATAAAATTCAATTAGGGTTGACCATATAGTTGTTTCCAAATTTTAAGCTATTAGACCTTCCTATCAGTACGTCATCTATGATCTATACTTCAACGAAAGCTGCACGCTATGCAAGATGAAAACAGTAGGTAGTGATAGATTGCTAGGGTCGAAAGAAAGGCAGTACTGTTGTCAAAATTACTGAAAATATAAACATTGAGAGATCATTTACTCCCTTCCTTCCATATAACTATAAATCATTTTGACTTTTCTAGGTACATAACCTTTGCTATGTATTTTTAAGGGCATAGCAAAAGCTAGGTAATAGAAAAGTAAAAAAAAATGATTTATAATTTGGAATAATAAAGGGAGTAATATTTTCACACCATGCCTTTACGTGAAAATACTGATGGCAGAGAAGCCTTATTTTGGTGGTACTCTTTGAATTATTGAACTAGTTCTAGATAAGTAAATATTAATGCAAAGGGGTAACAATTATACTAAATAAAAGATTATATATAACTACATTTGGAACCACACTATGGAGAAGCGATACACTTCCGGGTAACAAATATTCATATATACCTTAATGACGAGTACACCAACCACACACCTTAACTAACCTATACTTTACCAACATTGAGACCTTAAACGGACTATAAAGAACACGCATGATACATGCACCAGCAAATAGTCACGATCAGAGATCCGTCAGCAGATCTGATGGCGACCAAAGGATTCAAACCCAAAGAAGCAATGAGTGAGCCAAGATCGCGTTGTCCAAGGGGCAAGCCTAGTGTAGCTAGTGCTGTGCCACCGCGCCGTTTTCCCTTCCCCACCGTGTATACGCGTGTGTACGCGTAGCAAAGGCACGGGGAAATATACGTATACGACGAATCAGCGTAACAACCGCCCCGGTACCGCAACGGAAACCAGCGAATCCCGTTCCGCTGGCTGTCTCTGTGACCGTTCGATCGCCCATCGACGGCCGGGGGTACGCCTGACCGAGAGCTCACGGGCGCGGCTGCTCGCCCCGCACGTGTGGGTGACCTGAGGTGGGAACGCGGCGACCTGGGGCGTCAAAGGAGCAGCGGCCTGGGGCCCGCAGCCCCCTCCTCCTCGCGCGTGCCGCGCCGGGCCCCGCCTCCCACCTGGCCTCCACCGACGCCTCTTCTTTTCTTTCACTGACCGTGCGGTCCCGCAGCCATGTGGACCACGCCAGTCAGTGAAGCGAACCGTGAACGGGACGGCGGTGCCACCGCCGCGTGTTGAGCCACCATTCGCAGCCGCGCGGACCGCGGTCTCTTCCTTCCTTCTCGCAGAAGCGCTGGTGCGGCGAGCTACTTCACACTCTACTCGGATTATTCAATGACCGGTGGGCCCCGTCTAAGGAACGGCCGCGCGCGCGAGAGGTGCAGGTGGGGACTGGGGAGGGTAGATAATGGCACGGTGGACGTGGGTTGGGCAGCGACGTCCGGCTGCCGGCCGGGACGGCCGCTCGGCGCTCGGCTCTTTTATTGCGCACGGGAGTTAATGACCGCTGGGGGCCCGCACGAAACGGAGGTGGTGGCGGTGGGCTGGTGGGCCCAGCTGCGTTTATTGGAATTGAGAAATTTTAAAAAGAGTTTGACTAGTGGGTTAATTTAGCTGGAAAACGCATTTTCGTTGCGTTGCTATAATAGAGCGAGTGTCTGGCTATCAGCTAGGACAACCCTTCTGTTCAAGGATAGTTTTTTTTTTATCAAAATCTCTATTTCTAATATTTAGAAAGGAAATAGAGTCTCTTGGAGATGCTCTAAGACCAGTCTTAATGCTAATTTCATGTCCCAATTTTCAATACTACTATGTTTTAGAAACAGTGTTGAAGAGTTTCATCTCTATAAAACTATCTCTATTCCCATAAAAACTTTTATCACATCTCTTTTCATAAATATAGTATCGTATCAGCATATTTAATGTCCATTTCAAGAGCCAAGCTATACAATGGTAGTATCTCATTTATCTATAAATTTTTTTATTGTTATTTTTATCCACATTCCATATTTTCTTTCCTATTTCTCCTCATATTCATTGAGTGTATCGATCTACCGTTGCCCATGCTTCCGTGAACGGCTTATTACTTACATGAGAGTCAAGCTCTTATCTCTCTCTCCTTCTTTCCCTCCTCAACATCAGCATTTGCTAAACTATAAACCTAATTATTGTACTCGCTCTCGAAGGCTTGACTAAATCAAATGTCGTTGTGGACGTGGTCTTCACAGGTGATTGGGGCCGTTGATGACAGAATGCTGGATGTCGATGTGTTGTCAAGTTTTGTTTATGGACTAAGTATTTTTAGGTAGCATAAACAAAATTTTAGCTAAAATTTATTTTTAATCTAACATCATGCCACTTTATATGGCATGACAAGATAATTATGCTGTGCCGTATGCATTAGACCAATCTCAATAGGAGTTTTATAGAGTTTTATGAACATTAAATATGCTGACATGACACTATATTTATGAAAAGAGATGTGATAAAAGTTTTATGGGAATAGAGATAGTTTTATAGAGATGAAACTCTTCAACACTAGTTTCCTAAAACATAGTAGTATTGAAAACTGGGACATGAAATTAGCATTAAGACCGGTCTTAGAGCATCTCCAAGAGACTCTCTATTTCCTTCCTAAATATTAGAAATAGAGATTTTGGTGAAAAACTATCCTCCAACAGCTTATCTAAATGGTTGTCCAAATATAACCATATTTTATTCTGGAATTTTTCGCTAGCCAAAAATTAAAGACTGAGAATAACTCTCTAGACCGCGCACGAGGATATAGAAAAACTGTTGGAGAGTGAAAATATATAGAAAATGATTTTTATGTAAATGACTCTTCCGAATAATGATTTAGAGAATGAGATTTAAAAATGCTCTTAGAGATGCTCTTAGCACGCAAATTTGGCGCATTGGTAGGACCTGTTGACACGATATCCTCCAAATTTTGTCTTTTTCCTTTAAACAAATTAGAGCAATAGGAATCCATAAATGATGTAAATATTTCATTTCAGTGATATGCACTAGCTCACGTGCTATATATTTTAAAAGATCTAATTTGACACGTGTTATTGCTACAATAAGAGCGCTTGTGTTTCCATGTCTTCAAAAAAAAAGCTTCTCTTTTCTTCACTCAAATTTAATTAGTTAATAAGCTTCGAGTCTCTCCAGATTTTATAGGCTGGTGTTCTATTTTAACAATAACTATATCATGTTGTGCGAGGTCTCCGAGCGCCAACCTAGCTAAACCGAGTGTCATCCACTATACAGACTCGCTTTAGCCTAAACAGACACTAAGGGTCCTCAAGAAGGATGCCATCCGCACCTTCTCTTCAGAATCTTTTACGGTTGAGTTACACCACACTGAACCAATCATCAAGCGACTCACATATCATAATCACATTATGAATGAAAGCTTTTCGCTATTTGCTGAAACATCATTGACCACAAAAGAAAAAAACAATGAAGAGTATTCTTAAATATAACATCTACATGTTCAAGTGATAACCCATATCCTATCTAAGTTTGCTCTCAGTCGCTGAAAGGCCTAGTTTGGTTTTGGCTAATTGATGAAAACCCATTTGACTAATTCTTGATCTAAGTGTGTAGACTAGATAGGATGGTCCAAGGCCAAGTGATAGAGCAAGATGAAGTCCATGGTGATGTTGGTGGACATGTGATCAAGCTCTAAACTTAGAAAAGAAGAGAGAGAAAAATAAAATGGGCTTAAGGCAAAGGTATATTTGATAGGACCATTTTGTTTTGCCACTCAAGACACTAGTGGGTGTGAGTGGGTTTAGGACAGACAACCGTACTATGAAGAGGGGCGAAATTCATTGTGAAATGCGGTCATCAAAGTGCCACTAGATGTTCTAACTCATTGCATATGCATTTAGATTCCAGTGAGTGCTAACACCCTTGAAAATGCTTTTGTGAAAATGCTAACACACATGCATAATGGTGATACACTTGGTGGGTAGCACTTGGGAGCAAGGGTGAAGAAGTTGGAGAAGAAAAGGATGTGGTTTAGGGGACCAGACCCTATCTGCAGTCGGGACCAAACCATGAGGGGAGAGTCTGGTCTAGACTCATACCCTAGGCCGAGGGCGTCGGCTTGGGACCGGACCCTGGTTGCGGGAGCGACCGAACCAAGCGCTGAGGGTCCGGTTGGTCGGCTGCTCAGCACGAAGGCGACATGGCGCATCATGGTGGACCGGACCCTGGGTCAGAGTCTGGTCGCGAGCACCGGACCCGGTCTGGTAGTATTTTGGCACTCGGGGAGCTCTCTATAAATGATCAAACTCGCGTGGCACGCAATGACCAGACCCTAGTGTTAGAGTCTGGTCTAGAGGAAGTGATGGTTGGCGTGCACGTGTAGGGTCGAGATGGCGGATAAGATGGGGGGTGAATAGTCCTTTTAAAAATTAAACACGCCAGCTAACCGAAACAAATACGGAATTAAAACTATCAGTCTAGCCAAGACTATACCCCTCTATCTATGTTTTCAAGCACCTTATAAAAATCCTAGTTAGACAACAAAGGTGTTGGGCTAGCTAGAGCTCACCTAATTAATTCTGGAAGTAAGGTCATACAAACCTTTGCAACTAGTACTTCAAGGACAGGGAAGCTCCTACACAAACTAGTAAGCAAAAGCACAAAAAGCTCCTAAGCTCACTAAGCAATGCTCAATAACAAGGCTACAAAAGCCAAATTTGAGAGCACAAATTACTTAGCTACTCAAACTAAGCAATGTAACTAACAAGGCTACTCAAAGCCAAATTAGTTACACAAAAGAGCTACTTCTATGCTACACAAGCTAAGAAGATAACTAGCAAGCTACTAAAGCTAAACTAGTTATAAGAGCAACTACACAAGCACAATATATATGAAAATAAATGCAAGCTTGTGTATGGAGAAAGCAATCCAATGGGAAGAGGATGACACTAATGATTTTTATCCTGAGGTTCACGTGTCGACCGCTCACTTAGTGGTTTGGCAGCTAATAGGTGTTTCACAAACCAAGCCGTCCAGGTGATGGCAATCACCAAGAGTATCAAGAAATCCCCAATCACAAAGATTTCCTAGTGCCACCAAATGCAATCCTCAAATGCACACACTAGGTCACAAATCCCTCACTCAAATTAGCACCAAGCTTGAGAGCGAGAGAAAGAGGAGGAGGTTGATCTTCAATCTCTCATCCACATCCCACAAAAGGGCTCTCAATCTCTCCTACAAATCTTGGCTCAAGCCATGGGAGAGAGAGAGAGAGGAGATGATGAACCCTAACTCATGAGATGCAACAATGGGAAATGGCTGGAGAAGGAAGAAGAGAGGAGGGGAGCCAGCCTTATCCCCTCACACAGGCTCCCTCCCCACTCAGGACCTACACTAGAATTTTCAGTCCGCACGGCCTGGAATATCTCAGGGTGGATGCTCCTCTTCCGACCGTTGGTGCTGAGGACTTCCGCACTAGAAATTCCAGCCAGGCGTGGCCTAAAAATTCTCGAGCGGACGCTCCTCTTCCGACCATTGGCTGCTGAGGACTCCTACATTAGGAAATTCTAGCTCGGGCCAACTAAAATTCTAGTTAATTACAGACTAACCAATAGAGGACCCCTGCCTCGAATAATTAGCCCAGTGAGCAAGAAATTCTTGTTCATAATTCACAACTTGCCTAAAAACAAGTGCTATCTCATCCCAAAAGGCACCAAACCAATTTTAGCACTTGAGATAGCTCTTTCACAGAGAATTTTCCTAGGCTTTCTCATGCACCTCACCACATAACTAAGAGCAATGCATATGCACATGAACTCACACTTAGTGGCACTAGATAACCGTTGCAACTAAAAGATTTCTTCCTCTTTATAGTATGGCTATCTATCCTAAATCCGGTCTATTTCTTCTCTACTCAACCTTAGACTGGTGAAATGAAATGCCCTATAGGTTATACCTTTGCCTTGTGCATTGCATTCCATCTCCTCCAATGTTGATGCAACACATGCACCAACACTGATCAATAAGTGATATGATCCACTTCATATCCTCACGTGACCTTATTGGTTCATCGATCTTGACATCACTTGCTCTTCACCGTTGCTTCGGTCCATCAGTGCCAAGTCTTGCTCAAGCTTCCCCTGCCATGCGGTTTATCTTTTCAAAGCCTCTGACTTGCCCTTCACTATTTGCAACCGATCCATCAAGCCAAGTCTTGTCTTGATCTTCTCCACCTTAGTCACATGACTCAATGTCATGTCTCATATGCAATGAGCTCCTTCATCACATATTTACCTTGTTGACTAATTTCCTATGTATCTCATATAAACACACATTAGTCCACCTAGGTTATCACTCAATTACCAAAACCAAACAAGGACCTTTCAATCTTCCCCTTTTTTGGTAATTAATGACAACTCTACAAAGATATGGAATTTAAGTTAAATTTGATTTGCGTTGCTAGCCCAAGCAATTTTATCATGTGTAAATGAATTTGGATAAGTACTACAAACCCGAATTGGTAGTATTAGCTCCCCCTACATATGTGTTAGTGTGTATGGTTTAAAGCTTGCACATATGTATATATTGGAATTGTGGGAGAGTAATTACTACCAAATGATGCTAAGGTGTATAGAATAAACCTTTGAAGCGTGATACTAATTGGAGTTTCACCTTTAGTTCATCCTTAGCACCATGGTTAGCTAGATACCACTTGGAAACAAAACACTAGATACCCCATGAGATCAACATTAGAATCAAGGTACTAGCATTACTTGAAAAACATACCAAGTGTCTAGCTATCATCCTATGCATGCTAGTTTTCATATCATCATTAAAGTTCTATAACTAGCATACAACACACAAGCATGCATATCAAATTTAAAAACTTATGCAATGCAAGCAAGCACATGAATATGCACATATCAAATGCAACCAATCAAAGTTCTTCATTCTTCAATGTTGCTCCCTCTTTGTCCATGTCCAACTACTACTTCTCCCCATGATGCATTTACATATCTTTGTTCCAACTTCTCCCCCTTTGTCATTAATTTTCATAAAAGGTGTGCTTCTTATTGATACAAAGGATTGCATTAGGGTAGATGGTTGATACTTGAATCTTGCATTTTTTATGGACAACACCACATATGATGGAATGACACCTCATGTAGGATCTTTGACCTTGATACCAATTG
The DNA here is from genome assembly GCF_019320115.1 of Miscanthus floridulus. Taxonomy (NCBI): domain Eukaryota; kingdom Viridiplantae; phylum Streptophyta; class Magnoliopsida; order Poales; family Poaceae; genus Miscanthus; species Miscanthus floridulus. The sequence continues at coordinate 83,449,248 of NC_089589.1, forward strand.
GTGGGGCACTATCGTGGGGTCAGAACCGTGGCAAGCATAGTTGTTCGAGTCGATGTTAGAATATGGGTGTCCGATGGCTCGGGTGGACTCAAGAACACAAGAATCACAGAGAGGATGCAACGGTTTATCCTGGATTGGGCCAATTGATGCCCTACGTCCAGTAGCTGATAATCCTTATACTCAAGAGCACCCAAAATTAGGGGGTTACAACTAGAGCATAGAGAGAGATTTGGTAAGGGGTTAGCTTGGTGCTAATCCTTAGGATGCCTCATCGTCGGTGGTGTCTTCCCCTCGTCAAAGAGGAGGAAGGCGATAGGATACAGTGGAGGAGCTCTTGGTGCCCCTCTCTTTGGGTTCCCCTACCCTCGATGCTAGGCAGGAGCGGATGGAGTGGAATGGAATGATCTGTCTTGGATCACCCTCCCCCCTCTTGTCTGACCTTATCCCTTATATAACGAGATAGGTTGGGTACATGGTGGTTTGGAGAGATGAGTCTATGATCTACATGTGCTGGAGTCTAGGAGGGTCTTACAGCGGTGCTCTATGGACCGTGACGGTGTCATGGAGCCAAAGAAGCCTTAGGGCATCGTCCAGCTACTCTGTTCTGACACTCTACATGTCAGGCTATGTTGGCTTAGGACCGGGCTCCCCTAGGTAGACCTTCTAGAGTCTTCTTGGTGGCGAAGGAGGTCGGCTCCAGGTGCTGACGTGCAGGCCTGGGAGCCGCCTAGCCCCTATAGGCCATGGGAAGCTTGTCTTCTTGTGTCATGCCCCATGTGTGACTTTGTCACGGAAGTGGCCAGCAAGGCCACTGCCTAGGGCATGGCGTCCTAGGAGCCCCCAAGACTTGATGGCTAGGGGCTTGTCTTCTTGCGCCCAGGGCATTGGCTGGCATTAGCAAGCTAGGCAAGAGCCAAGGCCCTGAGCTTAGGGCGTGTCATCGATCGGGAGCCTAAAGCTTGGGCAAGCCCCCAAGCCTTGTGTGGGGCTATGTCATGCCTAGGCTCGGCTAGGTTTCTTGGTCAGAGGGTGTATGTGAGCATACCCGATGGGTATAGCCCCTTAGCCCCTATGTAATCTTAGGAGGGGTCGATCAAGGGGTCTCTTCGGTCAGGAACCATTGATCCCTATGCTTAACATACCCTATATGTTAGGATCTCATTCAGGAGCCCCTGAGCCCTTCATGGCCTCACTTGGCCTAATTTGTGATGGCGATGAAGGGCTAAATTTGATCTTCTGGTAACTGAAACTAGCCATGGCAAAGATGGTTTCTGCTGATAGGAGCAGTGTTGCCCTGCGTGTGGCCTTTGCCCTTAGTGTGATAGGGGCGCTTGGCTATCAGGGGCCAAGTGGTAGTGGTGCCGACCCCTTCTCTATACCCATGTTGCATAGGTGTGCATCCCAAGCGAGGGTTCGGTGAACTCATCTAGGAGTTACTGACTTTAGGCCCGGGGCACCCGTTCCTTTTAGGTCAGGACCTACCATGGGTTGGGTGATCGAGAGCATCTAGGCTCTGGCTAGGGGCCACCTTCTAGGGGCTTCACTAGTAGGCCCTGATCCTCTTAGGATGGCCTTCTAGGGTTGACCTTCTATAGCCATAGGTCGGGGCACAGGGAGCGCGCTGTGCTTGGGGGACCCTCTTAGGTCTATCACTCAGCGGTCCTCATCCCAACTCTGGGGAGTTAGTTGGTTTTGGGGGTGCACCGCCTAAGCCCCAGTCGATCTAGGGGTCGAGCTACTCCATCTGGGGAGCTGACGCAGCCCCCGAGGCCATCAGTGGGGCCTCCTTGATAGAGGGCGTGGTAGCTTCTAGGCATGTCCCATCTGGTGACGCTCTCTACAGGAGGTTTGATGGCATTAGGGCCATCGTGCCTGGTGGAGGAGTTAAGTTGTATGCTCCCACGCCGTCCCACTACATTTAGGAGATGGGATGTCAGGGCCACATGGAGCAGATCTGGCAAAGGAGGAGCCATGGCTCTTGGTGCACATAAATCCAAGCCATTGATGGCAACTAGTGGGCCCGAGAGGAGTCAGATCCCCTCAAGTCCCACGACGAGGCGTGCGTGGAGTGAGCGGCATGCTTGATGGAAAGTGGAGTGAGGACTTGACTCATTATCAGTGCCTTCCTGACTCTGTCTTCACTATGCTGGCCTCCATCATGCAATCGCTCTAGGGCACGTTGCGGGGATTGAAGGGACGCCTGGCCAGTACCCTAAGACCTCTTTTAGCCATCGATGGCTGATCGAAGGGCTCAGGAGCCATCCTTAGCACATTGACTAGTGCTATAAAGAGGGGCCCTAGGGACATGGTGCCTTCTATCCCTCCTCCATCTCCTTCTCTTCTTCTTCTCAGATCCAACTCGCAAGCGGTCACACTGTCATACTTAAGTCCATATAAACCCGATAGTCTGTCGAGTACCACTGATGAGTCAGCGATTAACGATCCACATACAACCAAAATCGTACATGATTCAACATACATGTCGCATGTTACATAAAGTTTATAGATATAGTTCATTCATCAGAGTACGAAATAAGGTTATTACAAACCAAGTTCGGTAAATAGTAGCAGAAGCAAATTAAAGTTCAAAACTAGCATTTGCCAACATAGTTCAAATACAGTGCCAACTCATGATCACAACCCACAAAAGCATATAAGAAGGATTATTAAGGTTGCCTACCTAGGGCTCACTCCCCATCCATGGCGTGACAGAAGTAGTGCTTGTAATAGCCGTGATAAAGTGTACCATCTGCAATAATGTGAATGAAACCATGAGTACGAGAAGGTACTCAGCTAGACTTACCTATCATAAACCAGAAATAAATTGACTCCAAGGATTATGCAAGGCTTTATAAGTGAAGGTAGCTGGACAACTTTTTGCATAAAAGCGATTAATTCATTTATACAATTATACTTTGGTCATCAAGTTAATTTTAACTATTCATCTCTAGATTAGCAACTAACCTATGCCAAACATGTGGTATATCATTTGACAGCATACAATAGTAACCATAGCAGGTGTAGTAATTCCATGTTTGTCCGAACCATCACATTCCATAACATAATTACTACGATGTTCAGGCTAGCCAAGTTTCTCACTGTCCGAGAGAGACGGTGATTCGAATCGATTTCAACCAGCTAGGAATTTATTCCTAACACAAACCTAGGCAGACCTAATCAATGGTCACCTTTGGTCACCTTTGGTACAACTCAAGTCCACATTTCATGGGTTCACCCAACACCGCACAATCAGAGACAACCAGCTGCCAGGACGTTCAGGCCTGGCCTACCCTTGGGCTCACGTCTGGCTCCCCACACATTCTTAATACCATCCAGAGTGCGCACTTTTATAGAATAGGGCCTGGCCTAAGTTGAGCTACTCATCTTCGCAGTCGAAATGAGTTATCCGACCAGCTAAGTGATAAGCATGCGTTCAATTTGTTAGAAGTGCCAACAACAGTATGGTCCTTAATTGGCATAGACGGAATCACATGAGTCAACCTACACATAGACTTCGCTCGGCCTCCATTTACATTACCTCATAATTCTTTTCCACAATAGCAAATATAGCCAATCATGCTTCGGTATCCACCTATATCTCGCAGGTGACAGGAAATCACCCGACTTCTACTGGTCTAAGCATGGATAAGCATATATTCGATCTTTGACCTAAATAGGGTTAAAGGTATATGTATCTAAACAAGGTAGTTCCATACATCAAGTGTTTCCAATCAACTCTTATAACGTAATGCATCAAACATAAAGGACTCAAGTAATATTTTATAAAACATGGGAGACTTAGAATGCTCCGGGGCTTGCCTTTGAGGAAAGAGGTTGGCCTATGATCTGGGCACTCAGGGAGCTCTTCATGAGTCTACTTCTCTTCTCCTGGAGCTGTATCTTGGTGCGTCTCCTGCTGATCCCCTTCCTCTTCTTCGTTGAACTCCAACAATGCTATCTCTTCGGTCGATCCTATAAGCATGAGCATGGAATAAGATATCACGAATGCATATACAATCACACGTATAATATGATATGACATGATGAATGCATCCCCATAAGTGTTTTCAATAGCATGGTATTAAAGTAATAACCAGTGCATCTTATTTTACTGAGTAGGTGCATATCTCTTCTCTATTACTTAAGCAAACACTTCTATAACCTAATTTCTAGACTATAAGACAACAACTAATTGTTTTGACCCTAACTAAAGTTATATACATCGAAATAATATGGTTGTGGACATTCTAGAAATCTTATGAAATTGTATACAACTTTCTTTTAATACCCTTGATGTGATGCCGCAATTATCTAGGTCAAACAATTCAGTTATTCAAATCTGTCCAGAGAGTAAATATTTCGAACAGCAAACTTCTAACAACCAAAACTCTTAAATTCTAAGGCCTATGACTATGAAAATTTAACACAAGGTAGATCAGTAAGTTATCTACAACTTTATTATTAACAAGTTTTACAGAAAGGGCCATTATCATTATCAAATTACCAACTCAACCAAAACTATACATGCAGCCCTCTAGTTGAATTATAAAGCAATAATTAATTAGTTGCATATAACCAATTGCTTCTAAGCCTTACTACTAACATCAATGGTTCATATGTATCACAAGAACCATAGAAAATATCATGGCCAAGCACAATTTATTTATTTAAAGGCCTTTATTAATTTAATTAGATCATTAAGTGAAATAACAAACATATACCAAATGTGCACAATAAATTATCAAAAAATTATAGTAGCTTCCAAGTGCTCCCAATAGACTAATGAAAAATTTCATACCATTTGAACATATATAACATCCTCTATGAAATTGACAAGCTAGCAAAGTTTATTTTTGTGAAAATAGTTAACCCTATAGAAAAGTGTCAAACAATAGATTCTATATTTTTCTTAGCTTAATCCTAGTGCCATAATACTGTACAAAAATTTGCATGGCAATATGTTACTTATTTTTATCCCTATAATTTTCCTCAGAAAACACCATTTATTAAAAGATAAATAGAAAGATCCTATTTCAATCAAGTTTACTGCAATTTTATTATTTTTCCTAGCTAGAGCATGTCAACACAAGATCAGCAAAATTGGAATCACAATTTTATCACCTTCCTAGCTGAAGTTATCCATTTTACAAGATTGCAAACATTCAAAAAGCACTTATCTAGCTACATTTTATTCACCTTTAAAAATACCTAGAAATAGTATATTTCATATTTTTATAAAATACTACAGTTCATAAGGAATCCAACAAAATTTGGTTCACCAAAATTGGACACTCCTAGATCTAGATATGGTTTTCCAAAGTTAGTACAAAATCTGGAAAATAAATAACAAAACCCTAAACTGTACTCGCTGACGCCTAGGGACCCATGGGTCAGAGGACCCCACTCGTCAATGAACTGAAACAGGGCACGGTGGTTGCTCGGCGCTATCTCGCCGACGGCGGGCTTCCCGACGAAACCAACCCCACCCTCGTGTTCTACTCAACCATCCATGTTGACTGGTACCAGTGGTGGCAGCGTGAACGCACCGGAGCATGCTCGTTGTCGGCCATGGTGGCACAACGGCACTGTGCGGAGGTGCGCCGGTCGCTACTGATGTAGACAAGGCCCGATCTTCCGATTAGGTACTGATAACATCAATTGGTGGAGACTAGACGTTCATGATCTAGGCTTTGAACCAAGACTGATTCGGACCCCCGCAACCATTACACCACAGCTCCGTTGGTTATCAACCATGCTGAACACGATTGACCTCGCCTAGAAGGCTTTCCTGCAAGCAAATTGAGAACACAAGCAAGAACAGGAATGAACGAAATCTGAAATTGCAAATAAATATGAGGCTTATGATAATGAAAAGAAGTTCAAGTCTTTATTCGAAAGGACTAATCGCCACAGGTGAACAAGATCAAGAACAGGGGCCCTGGTTCACTACAAGCAGCCTTGGTGGCACAGTTGCAGCAAAACGATGTCTGTTTCACTGAGGAAATCAAGAACTAAACAAAACACAAACCCTAAAGAGAGCGACAACTGCTAATTATAGAGTCTTGGGCGTCACCCCCTCTGGACGTGTCCCCTAATGGGCCCAAACATGATACACAGTCCAACGGACCAAAAAACGGTGTCACAGCACCCTATCAGATTTTGGACACTAACTTGTTTCAATGATTCCCATTGATTTTGAAGGGCTTTTGATGTGGGACCACTTGCATCGGCTTCCTTATCTAATTAGCTTTCCATCCATATGTGGATCGTTGAAAACGGAGCCCAGACACGCCCGTGTGACCAGTTTTATGATAGACTGGTCCTAGACCTGAGATGGGCTCCAACTTCAGTTGGACTGGGCCTCCACCATGAGAAAGATGAATTGGATGCCCATACTAGACCTCCTCCTCTCCTTGGCTTGTATGCGATGAAGTAGTGATGTTCTCATCATCTACTGGCCATGGCAAGGCCTAGCGAGAAGCGCACGAGCTCTGCGGTGACCATACAAACCTACCGAGACTACTTTGGTTAGGTGGGACACGCCAGCAAGGTCTGTTCACGTGCGTGGTGGTGCAGCGGCGAGAGCACGATGGTGCTACGCATCGTGTTCCATGCCGGCGAGGCAATGATTCACTATAGCATCATGCTAGAAGCTAGTACACACCTTAACCAAGCTCTAACGCGAAGAAGACGAAGGAATGCGCAAAGGAGCCGAGCAGCGGTGAGCTCACCGTGAAGACGGCCATGGAAACCGAGGTTCCGACGAGGATGAGAACATTGATTTCGCCCTCACTGTAGCTTGCCTGGCCCTGCTACTACGTCGAAGAGGTAGAGAGGAAGATGGTGTAGCTACTGACTAGATGGAGATGACAATGGTGTGGTGGCATGGGCGCTAGGCGACGGTGGACCAGCGCGGTGATGCGGCAGCGCTCGGTGCTCCCGCTGTGCGCGCGAGAGAGAGCAGTGGAGAGGGAGAGAGCGTGATGGAGTGAGTGAAATGGGCAGTGTAGCTTCTCCTTAAGTGCATGCCAACCAACTACGGCGGGGGCCCGACGCCGGCCAACGGTGGCCATGCGGTGGCCCGATCGGCCACCCACGTCCTAACCATGATGGTCATCAGGCTCAGCATCAGCGAGTGACAGAGCAAAATGATAATGGTATTGCGCTTAATCCACGGTGAATTGGTGCACTATGGCAAAACAAAATTTGTAGATCTATGTAAGGGCTACAACATTACTTCAGAAACCATCTCCTAATTTGCAATGGTTATTAAGTTAAATCATCACAAAGTCAGTCACAACGAAACTATAAACTCAATATGAGTTAGAAAAATTCCTAAGTTCCAAAAATAGTACAATGTTGATTCTTATGAGCCAAATTCAAGCATGTTAGGAGCTGAACTAGCCTATGACCCAAAAATAGAAGTTGTTACACTACTTGAGTTCTACAACTTTGTTTTAGGGTGCATAGACATGCAAAGTTTGTAAAGTGATGTTCAACTCCAGTCAAACATACAACTTGAAAATGATGATTTAAACTATAGCTATGACTTAGAGACCAAACTAGCCCTAGTCATGAATACCAAAGTTGTTCCTAGTGACATTCTAAACATGTTTAAGGTATTCCTAAGGTTCCACACATATTTATACATTGGTTACATGTAAACCCTAGCATATGTAAAGTATTTTAGTGACAACACATGCAATGTAAGCAAACATAGAGATTATATTTGAAATACTCATGCTCATGAATGATCAATGATGCTTGTGCTCATGCAATGCCAAGGCTAAATACAAGCTTAACACCTAGGGTGTTACATCCCTCACGCTTTAGGTGCCTCAGGCAACCTTGAAGCCCCTTGGACTGACCATAAAACCCTTAGCGAAGCCCCTTCTAAGAGGTCTCGTGCCAGCGTGCGGCTAGGAGACGCGATCCTATGAAGGATCGGGTGACAGAGATAGTTGTAAACGAATGAAATGAATACATGAGAAGGGATAAGGAACATAGTTGGTAACTGTGGTGGCCAAGGCTATTCCGTTAGCGCCTTGTTGACCTCTCGCCTGCTTCTCCTACTCCATCCATCCGTCCTTGCCTCGCTCAGGGGCTATGTGCTGCGGTTCACCTTCACAGAGGGCAATAGGTTGTTAGCTCAGTCGATCCTTTGGTGTAGTCGAGCTACCGTAGGGTTTGCTTAGGCTTAAGGAGACAATGGTGAAGTCAAGCGAATCAAGAAGGTCAGGAGGATGGGACTTATCTTGGTTTTTGTTGTTGGAGAGGTGGGCCGGCGAAGGAGGTCGGCAGGCGTGTTCTGGCTCGGGAGATGACGCTTCTGGGCAGATGGTTCGACGATGGCTTTCCTTCATGGGGAAAGGTCGAAACTCACCTTGATCAGGTCGACCCCTTCTAGGGGCGAGTGCCTGGATGGAGGGGCCAGTTGAGCCATCGCTGCCGCTAGGATTCTTGGCCATCTCGCCGATGCTTGGTTGATTGAGTACCACCACCGCCTTAGGGCCATTAGGAGAGCAGGGGCCAGTGAGTGTGGCTAGATGTACTCCCATAGGGTCTCATCGGCCCTCTGCCTGCAGTTGCGGAGGTCCCACGAGTTCCCAAGCCAGGTGTTCGTGCCTTGGAAGTGCCCGATGAAGACAGAGCTGAGGTCTCCCTAGTAGCAGATGCTGCTAGGCTTGAGTTGCTTAGGCCAAGCCCTGGTCGAGCTTGACAGAAGTAGAGGAAGATACTGGACAGCGAAGTCATCATCAGACCCCCAGGCCCTCATGGCAAGGCGGTAGTCCTCAAGCCAATGGTCTAGGTTGGTCTCACCATCATACTTAGAGATGTGCGTCGGTGGCTAGAATCGCCTGGGGTAGGGGGCCGCCTGTAGGGTTGAGATGGCAGACTAGAGGGGAGGGGGGATGAATAGTCCTTTCTAAAATTAATCACGTCGGCTAACCGAAATAAGTGCGGAGTTAATACTATCGGTCTAGCCAAGACTACACCCCTCTATCTTTGTTCTCTAACACCTCGCTAAGATCCTAATTAAGCAACAAAGGTGCCAGGCTAGCTAGAGCTCACCTAACCAATTCTAGGAGCAAGGTCACACAAACCTATGCCACTAGTACTTCAAGCAATGAGGGAGCTCCTACACATGCTAGTAAGCAAAAGCACAAAGCCAACTAAGCTCACTAGCAATGCTCAATAACAAGGCAACCAATGCCTAAATTAGAGAGCTGCAAATACTTAGCTACACAAACTAAGCAATATGACTAACAAGGTTACACAAACCAAATTAGCCACGTAAGGGAGCTACTTCTATGCTACACAAGCAAGAAGGTAACTAGTGAGCTACACAAGCTAATTAATTACAAAAGCAACTACACAAGCACAATGTATATAAAAGTAATCACAAGCTTGTGTAAAGGGATTGCAAACCAACGGGAAGAACAAGGTTGACATAGGTGATTTTCTCTCCAAGGTTCATATGCTTGCCAACATGCTACGTCCCCATTATGTCGACCGCTCACTTGGTGGTTCAACGGCTAATTGGCATCATCCACCAAGCCTGCACGTCGGGCACCGCAAGAATCTACCCCGAAAGTGAGGGTAGCTCAATGACACGCTCAACTAGAGTTGCGCTTCGTGGCTCCCATGGGGCGAGCACAATGCCCCTCACAAAGCTCTTCTCTAGAGCACCACACAAGTTTAGGGTTTAGCATCCAGGTCCACTCTATGAGACCCTGTCTTTTCTATATAGGGTGCCGGTGGCACCATCAGACTAGTCGGACACTCCGCCGGTGGAGTTTCAAACCTTTCTCGCCTCTGTTCCATCATCGAGTTGATCCACATCAACTCTAACTTCATCTCCTTTGTAAATGTGCCAACACCACCAAGTGTACACCACCATGTGTTTGTGTGTTAGCATTTTCACAATCATTTCCCAAAGGATTAGCCCCTCAACTTGCCACGCCACTCTATCCTAGTGATGATGCAAAGTTAGATCACTCGAGTGGCACTAGATGACCGATATGCAAACAAGTTTGCCCCTCTTGATAGTATGACCATATATCCTAAACCTAGTCATAAACTTCTCTACACACCTATGACCGATGAAATGAAATGCCCAAGGTTATACCTTTGCCTTGCGCATTCCATTCCATCTCCTCCAATGTAGATGCAACACATGCACCAACATAATCAACAATGATATGATCCACTTCATATCATCACATGATCATATTGGTTCATCGATCTTGACTTCACTTGCTTTTCACTATTGCCTTCGTCCATCGACGCCAAGTCTTGCTTAAGCTTCACCGCCACATAGTCCATCGCTCCAAAGCCTCCAACTTGCCCTTCACGCTTGCAACCAGTCCATCAAGCCAAGTCATGTCTTGATCTTCTCCACCTTGATCACATGACTCAATGTCATGTCTCATTTGCAATGAGCTCCTTCATCATCACATGTGTGAGCTTTGCAACATCTCCAAGCCATTTTCACCTTCATGGCATATGTTGCTTACATAGATGTACCTGTGGACTAATCACCTATGTATCTCACATAAACACAATTAGTCCACCTCGGTTGTCATTCAATTACCAAAACCACACATGGACCTTTCACTGTCCTGAACGCCTAGAGGCTAAAGTGATCCACGGCGGCACCCCTACCTGTCTACTCAAGAGTGTGGGACTGAGCCTGAGCATGATGCCTAGCCTTGATGGTGTCGCGGACGTTGCAGTCATCGCCAATTCGGTGGTGCACGGGAGGACATCAAGGAGAAGGCTCGTGCCTCTGCTCTTGTCGAGGCTTGGCACCCCTAGTCCATGGATGACTAGAGCCACTGCCAAAGAAGTCGCCACTGCTTCCGCCCATCAGTAGGGCATGCGCGTTGAAGTGGTCCCCATTGGTTGTGGTCATCGGCTGGGATGGCCTAGAGAATGTGGCATGATGCTAGGAGGCAGAACTCTCAGCCTACTGCTCAAGGGTGACATGGAGAAAGCCACTTTGCCTCATGCAGGTGCTCATTGGTCTTTGGGTTTGGTGTGTCGAAGATGTCCTCCTACCTGCAGGCGGCGGCCACCATGTTGTAGGCTGCTCGGAGGAAGTGCAGGGTGCTAGGAGATCCCATGTAGGCATCATCATCACTGCCAGGAGGTTGTGTGGCCTGTTGCCATGCAAAGTCTTGCCTTTGGCACTCGAGCTCTGCCTCGGTGGCCTCTAGGTCCACCTGCTGAGCCTGTTGGCAATCCGCCTTCTCCTTGAAGGTAGATGGCATGGCTGCGGGGACTCTGGTTTGGCAGTGTGAGCTTAGGTGCCTCCTTAGGTGGAACCTCACCATTGATGTGGTAGCACATGCATGGTGGGGCATAGTGGTCGATGTTGTCAGAGTCATACTCCAGGCTATTCCCTGAGAGAATCTCGAGGAAGGTGCGTAGCGAGGGGATGTCTGCCCCCATTGTGCTAGAGAGGATGGCGCCTCTTAGCGCATCATGGCTGATGAGGTGCTCCAGCTCTAGCTAGAAGGATGCCATCCGCATTTTGGATCCCAAAAGGCAGGTCCTAGGAGGTAGTACCAGAATCAATCAGGTGGCGGGAGCACCTCACCGGTAGTGATCTAGTGGTGGACGTTGGCTAGCATGTAGAACATCTAGCACTGGTCTAACATGGTGGGGCTTAGACCTAGACCACGCCAGATCTATTGGGCCTAGGACCTTGAGATCTGCTCCCATAAGTCCCAGCAGGTGGGGACGACGTCGGGAGCTCGTTGCTCACCAGCGTGGCCCCATCGAGCGTACAAAGCTCGCCGTAGCTATCGGTGATGTAGGCTAGGATCCTAAAGTTTAGGACCTGACCTAGAGTGAAAGGCACCTGGCTATGATGAAGAACTCACCAAGGAAGCAGACACCGCTGTCTAGGGCGGTGCCGCTTGCTCCTGGTGACGAGGTGAGTGGCTCCAGCAATTGTAGAGCCTGCATCGCACTTGATGCTGCCCCTTACCTAGTGCGCCAACTATCAGTGGGGTCAGAATCATGGCAAGCATAGTTGCTTGAGTCGGTCTTAGAGTACGGGTCTCTGGTGGCTTGGGTGGACTAAAAAACACAAGAATCATAGAGAGGACACAACTTTTTATCTTGGTTCAGGGATAATCGATGCCCTACATCCAGTAGCTGATGATCCTTATACTCAAGAGCACCCAAAATCAAGGGGTTACAATAGAGTGTAGAGAGAGATTTGGTAGGGGGTTAGCTCAGTTGCTAATCCTTAGGTTGCCTCACCGTCGGTGGAGCCTTCCCCTCATCGGAGAGGAGGAAGACGATGGGATGCAGTGGAGGAGCTCTTGGTGCCCCTCTCTCTAGGTTCCCCTACCCTCGATGCTGGGCAGGAGCGGATGGAGTGGAATGGAATGATCTATCTTGGATCATCCTCCCCTCTCTAGGTCTGACCTTGTCCCTTATATAACAAGATAGGTCGGGTACATGGTGGTTTGGGGAGATGAGTCTATGGTCTATATGCGTCAGAGTCCAGGAGGGTCTTACAGCGGTGCTCTATAGACCATGGTGGTGTTATGGAGCTGAATAAGCCTTCAGCATCATCCAACTGCTCTTTTTGACACTTTGCGTGTTAGGCTATGTCGGCTTGGACCATCCTCCCCAGGTGGACCTTCTAGAGTCTTATTGGTGGCAAAAGAGGGTGGATCCAGGGGCTAACGCATGGGCCTGGGAGCCACCTAGCCCGTGGAGGCCGTGGGAAGCTTGTCTTCTTGGGTCATGCCACGTGTGTGACTCTATCGTAGAAGTGGCCGGCAAGGCCACGCCCAGGGCATGGCATCCTAGAGCCCCTAGGCCTTGATGGCTTGGGGCTTGTCTTCTTTCACCTGGGCCTTGGCTAGCATCGCAAGCCAGGTAGGAGCCAAGTCCCGAGCTTGGGTGTGTCGTCGATCAAGAGCCTAAAGCCCAAGCAAGCCCCCGAGCCCTGTGTGGGGGCTGCACCGTGCCCAGGCTCAACCAAGTTTCTTAGTCAGAGGGTGCACACTAGCGTACCTGATGGGTATAGCTCCCGAGCCCCTGAGCAATCCTAGAGGAGTCGATCGGGGGGTCTCTTTGGTCGGGAAGTAGTGATCCTGAAGCTTTTTGACATACCCATATGTTAGGATCTCATTAGGCACCTCCCCCTATGTCATAGCATGGATCATCCACTTGATAAACTTGTTGAGCTCTTGTTTGTGAGGGAACCAATTTTTCGTAGATTGGTTGAGCATGATGGGCAAATAGTTTGCCATCAAATCTTCGCTTCCGCTAGCGGCATGCACAGCCATCTCATACAGTGTCAGCCACTGCTCGGGGTTGGCCTTGCCATCGTACATGTCCACCCTAAAGATCTTGAAGGTCGTGGGCCATCGAATGGCCCACAATCTTGCTGTGAAGGGGCGAAGGCCTCTAGGTGCTCCGTGCTCAGTGTCGTACTGCTGTCAGCATTGGATTTCCTCGTCGTGACGTGTGGATCGGCTATTCTCCATGCTGGTCATGGACATTGATGGTGGCATTGATGTACTCACAGACATCATACGATAGTGGTTGATTGACCTCCTGGTTGCCATTGCGGTGGTTCCCCTAGCCTCCCGGTGGGCAAGGAGGGCGTCCATCTTGGTCTAGGTGCCCTTCGTAGTTGCCTTTGGTGCCTCTATAGAGAAATGGGCCACCCGCTTGATAGCGAGGGCATTCGGAAGCCTTGGCGCTAGCTTCCCCTATCGTGGCGAGAGCTATAGGAGCGACTGGCTGCAAGCCAACACAATCAAGTAGGATGGGGTAGGGTTCCAGATCTCGCTGACTTGGACTTGGGCTGCTTTAGCGTGCATGTCGATCTTCTCAATTTTTGAATTCTATAGGAGCCTAGCCAGTTCATTGAAAACAATGGCTAGGTTGGCGCTCAGCGTTTGCTGCACTGACTAGATTCCTACCATGTCAAACTCATCATTGAGGTTGCGGTGGATGTGGTGTGGGGCATTTGGATCCCCATCGGCCGTGCGGGCAGCTTCTTCATCTCGATGACATTGGCGATCGGTGTTCTTTCGCCAAGCAAGCATTGCGCTCATTAGCGGTTTCACCATCCTTGGTGACGCTGTCGTGGCTGATATGGAAGAGCTCACCTCTAAACCCTAGCAGAAAGAGGGGGCAACTGGAAATGGTCTCGGTGGAGCCCTAGGAGTATGACCTGGGGCCTTGTTCCAAATCTCATTGATGGAGTCATCCAGAACCTGGCGGATGTTCACCAGGTTCAAAACAGGCGCGGGCTGATCGGCCTTAGGCAGATCAATCATGTAGAGGTCATCGACGTGGTTGCGCTCGGTGTGGTCGATGAAGAGGTGGTGGACGATGTCTTGATACATGGATCCCACACCCACCAGCCTAAAAGGATAGGGCCTTAGCATATTCTCTGTTGGGGCTTTGTAATCGTCCAAGCACAGGTTGGTAGCTAGAAATGGTCAGCATCACACCGTGTGCCCTTTTGAAGTAGCCGTGATCACTAGATCGAAATCTTGCTGCCTTGGATGATGTAGCCGAGCAGGTCGCTTGGTTGCAGCGGCTTGGCGACCTTGGAGCGTTGGACTCTCATAGCTCGTGGTAGACCAACCTAAGATTGAGTCAACAGGGAGTTGACATTCCGCTAAGTGTTCTATAACCCGATCGATAGATGCGATCAGATCGTCTTGGTCGATGGATCTCCTAACCCAGCGATGGGGCGCCAAGATTGGAGATGTCATTGTGGATATTGGCATGATCAGCGCAGGGTGATTCTGCACTACCCCCATGATCTCCTTGATGCTGTCGACGCCGATGACCTTGGACATAGATCCATTCGTGAACGACTAGCCTGGCTTAGGGAGGATCATGGAGCTTGGAAAGCGGACCATCTAGCTCACCATTGAATCAGCACGCACACCCCCTACCTGGCATGCCACTATCAACAAAATATGGCTGGCAGTCTACCGAGGGGTATGCTCATGGTAGTAGATGAATCAGTGGAGGTGCACAAGATACGAACTAGATGGTGACACAGAATGTAGAGACAATAATTTAGGCAGGTTCAGGCCGTCAGCTTCACGTAATACCCTACATGTCATGTATCTTTGGTGGATTGTATATTGTTATGAAGTGAAATCGAGGGGGGTCCCTACCTGCCTTATATATCACTGGGGGGTACGGTTACAGGTCAGGTTGAATCTACCCTGATCGTTTTACATGATAAGGATTACAAGGATTTCAGCATCTTAGCATATCCGAATAGATCTTCCTTCAGTCTTTGAGGATCCTTCACGTAGTCTTGTGACACACTGCCAACCTATGCTATGCACCTGCGGGACATGATCTGGTGGGCTAGGCCTCCCCTAGCGGCTCAGCCCATGTGAAGCCCTGTGGGTATCCGGGGTTATACCCCCACAGTTATCGACTTGAACTAAATTGATTTGCCTAAGCTTCTAAGTTCGGTTTGAACCTTCTCTAAGCTTCTTCACACATATTAAGCGGTTATCTTATCGAGGTTGTACTTGTCACTTGTTGGCAATCCAAAATAAATTAAGTACTTGGGTTCACTAGCTCATGAACAAACTCATACACTACCACTAGATTAATCAACCATTCAAGCAATAGTGGTAGGCTATGAACTTTAAAATTTCATTTGTAATGCATGATCCTAATAGGCATGTACTATATGCACTAATCACATACTAGTAAGGAATGAATATGATCGTGCACATTGCAATGATACCTTTGCTATCTTAGAGTAGAGGATAGTCATTAGATTCCAATTAAGCTTTGCAATAGCAATGTGAAGTCCAATTTATAGCTTGGTGAAGACCAATCATCAATAATGAAATCCATTCTTCACCAATATAAAATTTGAACCACTAATGATCAAGTGCACTATCTTGTTGTGGTTGGCTTGCTTCATCATCTATCAATGCTTGCTTGAGAGCACCAAATGTGAGAAACCACTTGAATTCCAATGATTTGCTCTCGTTTGGGTGTTGCTTGCTTGCTAGATCAATCCTTTTGATTCCTTCAACTAAGCATCTCAAATGCTCCTTAGATCACCACTTCCATTTTAGCCTTCCAAGCCATGCTTGGTTAACCTACAAAAGGCGGCAAATCCCCCACGGGGAGAAGTGACATCTCTCCAAAGAAATATCCTTGATACTCACTTGAATTGTCTTTGTTTGATTGATCCTTATGATGGACTTAACTTAGCAAATAATCTTGAATTATTCTTTAAGTCCTTTTCTTTCTACTTATTTTAAGTCCTTTTCTTTCTACCAAATGATTTCCAATTGTCACTAGAACTTAAACCTCATCTTCATCTTGAGTTTGATCTTGATCTTCCAATTTTGAGTACCAAACGTGTGCCAAGTACACTCCACAATCAAATGACCTTGTACCAATCACTTATAATGCTTCTAGATCAATCCAAAACTAAACTTAGGTACCTCAACCACTTATAATTATGTTCCCAACTTAAGGGCCTTTCAATCAAAATGACTTTGAATCAATCCGATAATTATCATTTTTCTGGCAGATTCTGTTCCCTTCAGAGATAAATCGATGACTCCCAATGTACAGATCCAATGACCACAAAATTTTGTGGATGTGTGATTCACTAAGTCTTCTAGCAGCTGTATAAATTTGAGCTTCATTTGATCTCTATATTGCTACCTAGATTTCACATCTTCCAACACTGCTATATGCTGAAAACTGCTGCACTATAGCTGACAAGATCTACTCCAAAACCAAAGCATTTCTTATCCAATTCTTATGAAATTAATACAAAAACTAATACCATAAGTCTATAGCTTGCATACCAAATTTCAAGCCAATCCAATAAGATTTTATCACTCGAACTCAGACTTGAACTCAACTAGCTCAGATTTTCAATATTGGACAGATTTCAACACATTGAGCTATTCTTCTTCAAATTGAACCAAACTTGAAATCAACTTGTTTGAATACTTTCATAAGACATAAATTCATTCAATCCACTTACTAAAAGTCATCTTGTAAACTTATCCATTCAAACGAACTCAAATTTGATCACTAATCATTAATCCATTCAAAACATCTCATAGCAAGCAACATATGCATATATATCCAGTTCAATCAACTCATATGCAAGCAATATGTGTATATCCTATTCAAATGTCTTATACACACCCAAATGAATTGATCAATAAACAATTTACCTTTATAGTTTATGACCGTCCAATAGCAAGCTTCAACTCATATATTTGCAAGCCACCAAATATTTCTAATATATCACCACAACTTGAATTATAGCATTTGTATGTTGTAGCACATTTGGACTTCACTAACTTGATTTTGCATTGGGATAGAATAGCACTAAGCTTCAATACTTGACTCAATATATAGTGAACAATACAAAACCAATTGAATCAAGCCTCCAATGCCACTGGTACCTACAAACAATCATCCACCTTTTGATTGTACCCAAACTAGTTTGGGTCCTCTAAAGTTAGGTGCAACATACTTAGGCATAGCCTTAGTATGAGTAGCGTGATGTTTTGCAATAGCAACCATAGAGGTACCATTACCATCCTTTCTAATCATATTATTATCAACAATTGAAATAGGCATAGAATTGTTACCTAGAGGACGTAAATTTGCCATGTGTCCCCTTTTTTGGCATTAGTAGCAATTTCTCTTGGATTGAGCCTTCTCTTCCTTGCTCATTGTTGACGGTTGTTAACAACCATTATAAACCATCAATATAACATGTATAAGGGTATGAAATTAATCACCAGCATAGACTTAGGGGTTTAAACTAATAATTTCCACGAATTTTGATGAATCTATGTTTTCAGCAGGATTTATCAAGAAAACTATCAAGGTGGACCTATATATCAGAATTAATCACGCTTATTCACGGCATAAACAACACTAGAAGGATCTAGAAGACACCAGAAGATACCACACCATGGCGGAGGGTGAGAGGCTGCTAGGTGGGACCAGCCAGTCCCACCTATAGTCCGGACGGCCTATGGAGCCACTATTGGTATATTTTAACGCACATAGATAAATCCAAAAGCTCACGGATACCAATGTAGCTTTCACCTAGAAGTATTCCAAGTATCGTATCGACAGGGAAACATGTGAGACTAACTATGGTCTAAATTAACTAAGGGTAGCAATAAGGTTAGGATAAATAGGAGCAGAGAGAGGAAAACTAAGGTTCTCTAGTTCTGACTTGGGTAAGCTATGTCTTCTACTATTCAACTGGGGACATTACTAGGGAAAGACACCAGCAGAGGATGTTTTCCTTCGCAACCACGTCCTACGTGCCCTTACAAATGGGAGGTGGACTACAGAGGATTCAACGAGGCTATAATAGTCACCCTCGTGAGATACCATCGATCCGTAATGCAGGATGCATCTATGATTAACCTAAGTCTAAGCACCACGCTTACACTTATGATTAATACTTTACTCCCCCTAGGAAGAGAATAAAGCACTCAAAAGAGTCACAAACCTAATGAACAATATAAACAACCATGCTTACTTAGATCAGAAGTTGATTACCAGAGAAATCTCAGAGGCAAGCTTAGATAGAACTTGGATCCACCAAGGTACAAGCCATAGAGAGTACACCGACAGGCCGACACCTCCTCCAAACTCTTCCTTCACTCTCTATCTCACTATTATTTACAAGACTAGATCTTAAAGAGGACTAATCTTCTTTTGATAGCTGGCTCTGATCTTGACAGGAGAATATGAATTAGGGTTTTAGGATGGTTTCAGGGAGGGGGTCAGGGGCTGGTATATATAGGCCGGAGCATCAATTTTGGACCCTTGGATCAAATTGACTTGAAAGAATGGTGTAGATACAATCTAGGAGGCGGTAGGAAACCGACGTACGAAGAAGGGGTTGACATGTGGGCCCAGGGGGCCGAGCGGCCTATAGGTGGGGCCGGCTAGCCCCACTTGGTAGCCTCTGCCCCTCTGCTTTGGCGTGGAGTCCTCTCAAGTCTTCTAGAGTCTTCTGGAGTCCGTTTCGCTGTGGATAAACGTGATTTGCTTTGATGAATATGTCCTCACTGGTTTTTTGGATAAACCCTGCTGAAAACACAAATTCACCAAAACTCATGGAATTTATCAGTTTAAACCCCCTAAACCTATCTTGGTGTTCATTTTCATGCATTAATATAAGTTATGTTGACGGTTTATAATTGATGTTAAGGACCATCAATAGCCACTTGTCAGCCTCCACCTTGCTACGTCGGTTCTCTATCACTTCTTAGGTTGCATCTACGCCATTCATTCAAGTCAGTTTGATCCGAGAGCTCAGGATTAACACTCCAACCTATATATACTGGCCCCTGCCACCCCCTTGAGGCATCAAGTCATTTGAGAATATAGAAACCCTAATCATCCTTAGAGCTCCATCATTTTCTAGGGCATAGCTAGCTAGGCTAGGTCTAGAGGGAGGCAAGCATGCTTCGCTTGGATTCTTGATCATGTCAAGAGCGTAGTTTGGTATAATCTTTGTACCCCCTCTCTTTTGTATCTCTCATTACTTTTATATGTTTGCTACAATTATTATGACATTATTATTCATATTGTTTATGTTCCTAGTTATAATGTTCACTCGTCTACTTTGATTATATGCTTAGTATAGTTGGATTATCATAATATTCATGCATAAGTTCGTATAGCGCTCACTCTAAGGATCCATGGGTGGGTGGTCGACATTGTGTAAGTGTGGTGCTTATACGTTGTTTACCTACGGATACACCCTATATTTCGGGTCATGTGGTAGATCGCGAATGTGACACTCCCATTGAGTCCTTTGTAGTCCACTCCTCAAATATAGGTATGCACGTAGGATGCTGTTACGAAGGAAGACAAGATCTGTTCTTAATCTTCCTTAGTAATATCCCTTATGTGTAGATATGACGATGGTCTTAACAATGACTACTAGGTATAATTGCACTAATCAATGTATACTTTCACTTGTAATTAAGAATGACTTAGGAATTATTCCTCTAATATTCTACCTGACCATGCTAATGCCATAGAAAGGAGTACTCTGAGTGATTTATCATTATTATATTTGATCAATACTTATCATATATATATATATATATCTTATCTTATGACTTACCCCTGTTATGAGTAGAATATTGGTTATGGTTTACTTCTCCATCAATAGTATAAGTTATCAATACATGTCCATGCTAGACCTTCCCTGTGGTAAAAATATAAATAACGATACCTAGAATACTCCCGGGTGAAGTGCTGCAATGGTATATTATCTATGCACTTGCAGATTCCTTTCATATATATATATAAGTAATGCTAAGATATCTGTGCACTTGCAGATTCCTTTCATCCTAGTCACATAAAATAATATAGAACTACTCTAGTAGTAATACTAGATAGTACCAACAAGCATATCTGGCACCATCATTAGGGATGACAACCTAATACAAGTAATGCTAAGAGATGTAGGCATATAATAGGTGGCTACTTAAAACAAGTGACAAGTTATTAAATACCAACAATGATCTCACCAAATATGCTATCTTCCATAGATTCATAGAAAATGTTAGTAGCTTGGCAATCAAGATGTAGGCATTTCTTTTGCACTTGAGTTGCTAATAAACTTAAAATTGCAAATCATCCAATTTTTCCACCGTGTAAAGTGTGTGCCATAAAAAATGTGTGGACACTCAACATCAAGCCCATAAGTCACCATCCTCTTAGGTCGGTGAAGACCACAAATGAGAGACCTAGCTCCGGTACCATTTGTAGGGTCGAGATGGTGGACTAGAGGGGTGAATAGTCCTTTAAAAATTAAATGTGTCGGCTAACCGAAACAAATGCGGAATTAAAACTATCGGTCTAGCCAAGACTACACCCCTCTATCTATGTTTTCAAGCACCTTATAAAGATCCTAGTTAGACAACAAAGGTGCTGGGTGTTGATGGTAGTTAACAACCATTATAAACCGCCAATGTAACATGTATAAGGGCATCACCAACATAGGTTTAGGGGTTTAAACTAATAAATTCCATGAGTTTTGGTGAACCTATGTTTTTAGCAGGGTTTATCCAGAAACCATCAAGGTGGACCCAACTGTCAGAATTAATCGTAATTATCCATGATGAAAACAACTCCAGAAGGTCCCCGAAGACTCCTAGAGGCAAACCACCGAAGTGGAGGGCAGGTGGCTGCCAGGTGGGGCCGGCTAGCCTATGGGCCCACCTATCAGCCTTCGTCTCACTATGTCAATTCTCCACTACCTTAGGGTTTGCATCTATGCCATTCTTTCAAGTCGGTTTGATCCAAGGGCTCAGGATTGATGCTCCCCCTATATATCAACCCCTACCATCCCCTAGGGGATAACCCTGATCATTGATCAAGTCATTCGAGAAGTTAGAAACCCTGATCATCTTCAGAGCTCCACCATATTTTAGGACATAGCTTGCTAGGCTAGATCTAGAGGGAGGCAAGCTTCGCTTGGATTCCTGATCTTGTCAAGAGCATGGCTTGGTACAACCCCTTGTATCCCCTTTTGTATCTTTCATTATTCATATGTTTGCTACAATTGATTTGACATTGTTCTTAGTATCATTCATGTTCCTAGTTGTCATGTTCATTGTCTACTTTGATTATATGCTTAGTATAGCTAGATTATCATTATATTCAAGCATAAGTTCATATAGCGCTCGCTCTAATGTACACGGGATGAGTGGTCGACATTGTGTAAGTGTGGTGCTTATACGTTGTTTAACTATGGATGCACCCTATATTCTGGGCCATATGGTAGATAGCAGATATGACACTCCCGTTGAGTCCTTTGTAGTCCACTCCCCGAATATAGGTCAAGTAGGATCTAGTTACGAAGGAAGTTATGCTCTGTTCTTGATCTTCCTTAATAATATCCCTTATGTGTAGATATAAAGTTGATCTTAGCCATGACTACTAAGTATAATTACACTAATCATAGTATGCTTTGACTTGTAATTATGAATGACTTAGGAATTATTTCTCTAATTTCTACTTAGCCATGCTAATGCCACAGAAAGGAGCACTCTGAGTGATCAATTATCATTTATTATTTACCATTCATATATATTTATCTCTTGACTTACCCCTGTTGTGGGTAGAATATTGATTATGGTTTACTTCTCCATCATACGTATAAGTTATCAATATATTCCAACTGCCCATCCTTCCCTATGGTAAAAATATAAATAATGATACCTAAAATACTCTCGGGTGAAATGCTACAATGGTAAATTATCTGTGCGCTTGTAGATCCCTTTTATTTATATATTCTTTCTAGTCACAATAAAATACTTAAGTACTTTTTAGTGTCATTCTAAAAGTGGCACTAGATAGTACCAACAAGCATTTCTAGCATCATAGATAGGGATGACAACTTAGCAAAAGGTGATGTTAAGAAATGTCAACAAACATTAGGTGGCTACTTAACAAGTGACAAGTTAATAAATACCAACAAGCATTTCTGGTGCCGTTGCTGGGGAAGGTAGCTAGGCAAAAAGGAATATTGATAAACTTTTACCTATTGATGTGATCGAGGAAACCATTGACCTCTGCTTGAACAGGCTTACAATTGTTCTATCTACTTTTATATCTTATGCAGGGTAATGTATGACCGGTTTTGACCTTCCGACAAACTACGTTGAAAATCTAGAAGCACTACTCAGGAGAACTAAGGCTAAACTCAAGAAAGTTTTAGCTTTAGAATCGGAAGACAACCAAACAAGGCGAAGCTTAACACCAGTTTTTAAAGCCATGACTAACAAGACTCGCCATGAATTCTATGCTTCAACTATGGTCAACATCCATACTGGACCGATGATCAATGTCGGAGACAATGGATTTGAGCTCAAGCCAGCTCTCATCAACATGGTGCAAGCTAACCAGTTTTGTGGAAAGGCACATGAAGATGCGAGTGCTCATCTCCAACACTTTCTGGAGATCTACAACACTTTCACCATCAAGGGAGTAACTAGAGATGCCATATTACTTTACCTCTTCCCATTTTCACTTTTGGGGAAGGCAAAGCAATGGTTCTACGCCAACAAAGATAGAAACACTACATGGGAGAATTGCTCTACTGCCTTCCTAGCAAAGTTCTTTCCCACAGGCAAGACAAATGCTCTACGTGGGAGAATATCAAGCTTCCAGCAACAACATGATGAATCTGTCCCTGAGGCATGGGAATGCTTTCAAGACTATATATCAGAATTTTCTCATCATGGGATGGAGAATTGGCTACTCATGTAGACTTTCTACCATGGGTTGACAAATAGCACCCATGAGAATATGGATGCTACTGCTAGAGGTGCTTTCCTGTTACTCACAATCCTAGGTGCAACAGCTTTCGTGGATAAGATGGACTCCAACCAAGGCTGGAATGAAGAACGTCTTCAAACCTGCAAGAGAGGTGAAGGTATGCATCAACTCAAGGAGGTAGACATGCTGTCAGCCAAGATGGGTCTGCTAATGAAGAAGCTCGAAGATCGAGCCAATGAGAAGCAAGAAGTCATGCACATTCATGATTCCCGCATGACATGTGAAGAGTGTGGCAACACTGGGCACTCAGGACACAATTGCCCTAAAACTCAAGAGGATGTGAATTTCATCAACAATAACAACTATCGTCCTCAATAGGATCAAGGATGGAATCAGCAATAAAGGCCAAACTACCAAGGTAATAACCAAGGTAACTATCAAGGTAATAATCACAATAATTTCAATAATCAACCACCCCTAAGAGAATGAATTTCTAGCCAAGCTAAAATTATGGAGGGCTTATCTAGAAAACTAGCTTCCATTGATAGAATCTTAGAAAACACAAACAATAGAATGGATAGCTTCTCTTCTACCATTAAAAACCAGCATAGCTTTAATAAAATGATAGAATCACAAATAGCTCAGCTGGTAGCCACTAGTTCCTCCGACCGACAAAGGTAAGATTCTGGTGCAACTGGAAGATCTAGAAATTGTAAATCTTGTCGATATTCACAATGCTGTAGGATACTACATAGAACCATTGATAGGAGCTTAGGAAAGATGAGTCTCTACCCATCAAGAAAGGTGATCCAGGGAGACCCATCACCCCCATAGCTATTGGACCTCACATATTCCAAGAAGTTGTCTGTGACTTTAGAGCAAGTGTCAACATCATGCCAAAGGTAATTTATGATAAAATTAATGGAGATACTCTATTGTACACAAACATGCATTTGTAGCTTATAGATCAGTCACTCTGCTAGTCATCCACTCTCCTAGTCATCCACAAATGGCGTACCTGCCCGAAAGAGACAACAGTAACCAAGAAGAAAAACAACAAAAGGAAGAAGAACAGGGCCAGGCAGCCACAAGAAGAATAAGTCAAGATGATCAACACACTCCGATCATTGAGTGCATAATACGACAGAGAATCTTCCATAGCACCTTCTGCTGATATTGGATCGGGTGTCTATAACAACCTAAGTTTTCCAAGAACCAAAAATTTGAACTTAAATTTTTTCCATCCAAACCCATGTATGGTGAGTAGGGATGAAAACGGATCAGATACAGGACGGATATCACCGATATTACATTTGTTTTCATATTTCTATCTAGATTCGGATTCGAATACGGATAGTGTCAACTATGTCGGATAGGATACGATTGGATATCGACATCATAAATATGTGATTTGAGTATTCGGATACGGATACGGTATCGGATGTTGGATATCCGGACTCGGATACGGATAGATCTCAACCCCTCTAAACGGATTCAGTTTCGAATACTGGTCGGAAAATATCCTATACCGTTTTCATCCCTAATGGTGAGTGAGCATACTAGGAAACCATCTTCATAGTTGCACAAGTAGAACCCAAGGTAGAGTGTTTGGGCATATGCATTTAATTAACAACATGAGTTGCTTCTTTTTGGATTTATGCTCATTAATAAAATTGTATCAAACTTCTTTTGATTAACCTGATGTGTGTGTGCTTCCAAGGCTCTAGCCCAAATGTGGACCTTAGTGAACCTAGAGGACCCACCCATACTTGTATACAAGTATTGGCTACACTTATATAAGCATAGGAACCCTAGAAATATATTTTGGAAATAGAAAAGGGAAAAAAAGAAGCTAGAAATAGAAAAGGCCCAAGCAGCAGTAGTAGCCGCAAATAGCCTAGCATCCATAATAGGCCTAGAGCCACGGCCCAGCCCTCCGCCCACAACTGCGTGGCCTAGAATCGCGGCCCACGCCCACGCCCATGTCATGATGTGCCACTGTCACCATCCCTGCTGCCACAGATGGGTGGACCCTACCTGTCATCCCCATCCCCATGCCCTCTGCTTTTGCGCCGAGCAGAGCAAGGACGCCGGAGGGGGAATCTTCCCCGCCTGACCACTCATAGCAATCCACCTCTAGGTCATTGGGCACTGACGCATGGATGGGCGCCATGTCCATGATCCATGGCATCCGTGCCTCCCCTAGCCCACACTGCGTCGTGCGGGACATCTGCTGTGGTGGCCCCGCACCGTGACACCACCCCATCCTTGCCTTGACTGCCCGTCGTTCGAATTGGTCGCACCAGTGCCCACATAACCACCCCACACACCCCAAAACCCTAGCCTAGGAGCTCCAATCATCGTACACATACCCCCTCCATCCCTTTCCACTGTTCACCACCATCGCCATAGCCACGAGTGGCTATATAAGCCACCCCTATGACCTAGCGCCACTCCCATACCCTGCGCGCCACTCCGTGGCACCACTACACCCATGCCAAGACAGAGAAGAGAAGGGAAGGGAAGGAGAAGGAGGAAGGAGAGGAGCTGAAGCCGCCGGAGTTCCGTCCGTGGCCGCCAGAGACAAGGATGCCTCTGAACGTCTTCTTCCTCACTGTGGATCAGCACGACACTGCTACCTCTCGACATGGCCATGACTTGCCCTGCACTACTATCCTATCTTCCCCACCACCATGGTGAGCCCCGCTGTCACCCCTCTACCCGCCGTCATGCACACGCGCCATGATCGCTGGCGTGGTTTCCCCCTTGGGAAGCCCAAGGTAGCGCCTTTAGGCCATCACAAGGCACCTCATGTACACGCGCACCCGCATGACTCACCGCGTGGCGAAGCCGAGCCACATGGGCTCAGGAATGCCAGTGTTGTTGTGTCGCACCTATGTGTTCACCATGGCTAGACCCCTGCCATGGCAAGGTTCCGTTATGGTCACCTCAGGCTGGTAGAGGTAAGGAGGATGCCTCAGTGAGTTTTGCCTGATTGAGAGACACATTGCATGCACGGAGAAGGAGGGGAAGTTGCCCCTAGGAACTGCTGGTCATGTCCACCTCGCTGAGCCACCGTATTCCCCATGCCACCACCGTGCTGTAGCTATTCCCATTGATTTCGGCCGCGTCATTGCGTGAGGAAAGGTCGATGATGTTCACCGTGATGCCACACACCTCGCCACCTAGTTGGTTGACCATCTAGGCCGCTCTAGACCTAGGTTTGCCATCACCAAAGCCCTGCTGGAGCTCCACCATGCCTTCTATCGCCGAGCAGACTCTGCCATGAGAGATGGTCACCTGTGCCGCCCGTTGTCGCCATACCATAGTGCTATTGTTGCCGCCATGCCCGCCATCATCGTAGCTGGCCATGGCAAGCCTAAAGACCCCGCTTTTGTGCCCTTACCGTGTCTGCCTTGCCATGAGGAAACCCTAGGAGACTGTTGAAGCTCCGCCATGACCTGTCACACCGTGCTTCGCTACTAGTGAGCCACCACAGCAAGGGGTAGACTGCGCCATGCCCTTAGTCGCCGTTCCATGAGACTGATGCACCATGAGCCAGAGAGAAGAGGAAGAGAGGATGGAGCTGGTCCACCGTAAACTAGAGGAGGTCCACGGTGCACTGACCACTTTGGTCCACTGTGCACCTATCCCATGGGCACCACCCATATGGATCCAAACCCACTACATGGATGCATGTAGAGCCGACACATGTCTGAGATGGCCCAGCCCAGACTGGCCCAATATCTAGCCCACCAGGCCCAGTCCTGAGCCTGGTCAACCATTGACCGTTGACCCTTGACCAGTCCCACCTGTTAGTCTCTGCTGAGCTACGAGCCTGACCAGATTAATTCAACTCTTTTTCTTTTTTAGAAAATGGTTTAAACTTGAAAAATTCATACGACCTCAGAAAAATATAAAACTAGAGTCCAAATTTTTCTAAAAATGAGCTCTATGTCATAGGCTTGTGTTTGAGTGCATTTGGATCTTTTGAATTTCCATTGCTTCTTTGTGATCATCTATAGGAGTCACTTATTCGCCAGCTATATGTCTCGTTTGATAGACCCGAAGGACTCACAGACTGTGGAAGTACGACCCTCGACTACACCGACAACCTTGGTGTAACATCCCTAGATGTTAAAGTGCTAGTTAAAATTTGATCATGAGCATCATCAAGCATTATCAACAAAGCATTGAGTCATACATGCCTTTCATGTTGCATTTATAGTATACATATGTTGCAATTGCAATGTTTCACATGTTGCGTGAAATGTTATCTTTGTTATCAATTAAGGAACTTTGTGAATTTATATATGTGAAATTGCTTAAACAATTAAAATTTGGTTAAAATAAACTTTGTAGTTGAAAGTATGCTCTATAGCATAGAATAAAAGTTAATTAGGGTTTTCAAGTCAAACATATTCAAATTTGAGCCCAAAGATTGAGTTTAAGGCTAATTTTCAAACTTATCCTATTTCTGCCTAAGTCATTGAAATGCAGTACGAAGTTCAATCTTTGGATATTTATTAAATGGATTTTTATAAATAAAACTTCTCCAAATTTTGTTCCATTACTTGGTAGTATAATTGTGCTATGTTAATGTGTAATTAGTTGAAATGTTGGGTTAATAATTGCTCTTAAATAAATGGCCAAAAATGCTTGATCAAAAGCTATTTTCAAAACCTAAAAACTAAACCTAGGGTTCAGTGTCACTGAACTCAACTTTGAGCTTCCAAATCTTCAAAACCGTCATGTTTTTGGTTTTGAGCCTTAAAGCAATATTGGGGATTGTTGATCAGTGAACAACTTTGTTTACGGCGGATCATGATGTTGTTTAGTATAATCTAGAGTTATAGAAGGAGGAAAACATGCTATCTGTGAGCTACCATAATCTCGGCAGCAGACTGCTCGACTTCTCACCGTCCATCGCCACCACCCTAAGCGCCGCTTCTCCATGCACCGGCTTGCAGCTGCTTCATGTTAGTGGTAGGAAGCAACTGCTGGCTCTTTCAGATGCCTTGTGCTCACCTTCTTTTGCCCTATCACTAGTCATCTCTCTCTCTTTCTCTTCTCCCGCTACCACCGGCAGCGCCCCAATGTTAGTGAAATTCATCACCGCCATTCCACCAACGCTCAATAGGCCACGCCCACAGCTCTGCCTAGCTCTTGTGTCCCTCCTCGAGCTTTTGTAGCCAGCGCTTGCCACCAGAGTCATGCATGCACCGCTTCCTTCTTCACAGCGACCCGCCATGGCCGCTGAGGCCATCTCGTCGTGGCTGGCTCACCATGCTACAGCTCTCTCCCTCACAAATCTTGTTTTCAGCTTCCATGTGTTGCCATGAAGCTCACGGGCCTATTAGTTCTGCAAGGTGTCCACCGGAGCCACCAGAACGTTATCCTTGCCATTGGGTTCCTGCCGCCGCATGTGACCCCATCGTCGGCAGCCGCCCTTGCTCTACCTCCATTTCATCTATCAAGCATCGCAGGTCAAGGTGAGCACCATGGAGCCGTTCTGTGTCATAAACACTATGTAAAAACGATTTTTAGCAACGGTTCATTTTTTTGTAGGGGCGGCTGGTGATGGAGCCGCCCCTACAGTGGCATGCTCGGGTGCCCTAGACACCAGCCACCCCTACAAATGGAACAGCAGGGGCGGCTGGTGATACGAGCCGCCCCTACAAATGGGGTCTGATTTGTAGGGGTGGCTCAATCACCAGCCACCCCTAGCGTTGCTATTTGTAGGGGCGGCTGGTGATTGAGCCATCCCCTACAAATGCCCCTCGTATACATAGCTATGATTTGTAGGGGCGGCTCAATCACCAGCCGCCCCTACAAATGACCCCCCCGTATACATAGCTCTGATTTGTAGGGGTGGCTCAATCACCAGCCGCCCCTACAAATGACCCACATATAAAACAGCTGCAGCACCTTCTTCCTCCTCGGGTCACTCACTCCAACCTGTGAAACAAAGGTGGGGAGGCCTTGGGCACCTCCCAAAAATTGCTCTACTAAGAGGGGAAGGTTTTGGTCTCAAATCCTTTGGTGGAGAGGTTGTAGAAGGTAAGAAAATGCTATTCCACACTTTTTTTGTAGTTTTAATGGTTGGTTAGTGAGTAATTAGAGTTTTGTTTTTCTCTCTCTTCTATGGTGCTTGAGCTACTTATGAAGCAAATTAGACCCAAGTTTTAAATGTACTAGGGTAAATTAGGGATGGGAATAAGATCATACCCATGTTTCTTGATTTTAGTGAACAATTAGTTAGTTTTATGGATGTTTCATGCGCATGTGGATCTAGATCTAGGGTTTGGTTTTTTATTAATTTCGTTTTTGTAAATTTATGTTTGATGAAATTGGACTAGGGCTTGTATGAAAGATATTGAATAAAGTATAATTGTTGCTAATTGTTGTCTTTGAAATTGTTTATTGTAATTAATAAATATGTATTTTAATTATTTATGGATAAATGGGCCATTAATTAATTTTCCTCTATCATGGTGTGTTTGTGTGCTTCATGTAATTATATTAGATTTATATTCATATATATCTGAAGTATATACAATTATTCTTAAGTAATTATTAATTTGATTCATTTTTATAACTCTTGGATTTATGGTTCGTTGAGGTTTAAGGCAGGTTTCCGTGAAGAGGTGGATAAATTTATTGAAGCCACAAAGAAGCATGCAACGACATTGAAAGAGAATAAGGATACAATTATTTGCCCCTGTAAAGATTGCAAGAACCGTATGACATGGACAGATGTGACTATCATCAGATCACATTTGATTATGCGAGGATTTGTTGAGGACTACACAGTGTGGATTCATCATGGTGAAACAGTTATTGTTAACAACGAGGATGAGGAGGAATACGACGATGAAACCATAGAATCCCTGTCCCAATATTCAGCAGAGCTTGATGCACGAATGGATTTCGAGTTTGGCAATGAACAAGGTGGTGATGCTTGTGGTTGGGATGGTAACGACAAAGGTGGTGCCAATAATGATGGTGGAGCACGTGTCGGGGATGAAGATGATTTAGAGGACATGATTCGAGCCCTTGGACCAGAGATTTTACTAAATAGCCCGAAAGGTCTAGAAAATTTGGAAAGGGTGACAAAAGCATCGAAGGAGACTGTGTATGGTGTTGAAAAGGGCTGTCCGACACATTAGACATTGCTACGTTTTGTGCTTGAGCTGCTCATCTTGAAGGCTATGTACGGCTGGTCAGACTGTAGTTTCAATGATCTATTGCATCTCCTGTCATGGGTGCTGCCACCACCAAACTTCAGTTCCCAGCCAACACATACCAAGCGAAGAAGGTCATAAGTCCATTGACAATGGGGGTTGAAAAAAATCCATGCCTACCCCAACCTACTGTATACTTTTTCGTGGTGAAACTGTTCAAGTCACTGGATAAATGTCTCCGGTGTGGGGCCAGCCGGTATAAGAACAATGACCTTTACTGGTGGGGACGAAACCCTCCTATGGGGAAAAAGAGGAATAAGAAGGGTACAAAAAAGGTGGTACAAGAATCTCAGCCCCCAGAGGACACTTCATTAGGCAACAATGCAAAGCAGAGAAGAATTCCTACCTTGGTAATGTGGTACCTGCCAATGACCGACCGTTTGAGACATATCTTCCTAAACCCTAAAGAAGCCGCACTGATGACATGGTGGGATGATGAGCGCAAGGTGGATGATGATAAGATTGCACACCCGGCTGATTGTAGTCAGTGGCAAAGGTTTGATGAGAAGCACAAAGAATTCAGCGATGACCCAAGAAATGTACGGTTTGGCTTGAGCACCGATGGAATGAATCCCTTCAATGAGAGGATGAGTGATGACAGCACATGGCCAGTGATCTTGACCATGTACAACATCCCAACATGGTTGTGTCAGAAGAGAAAGTACATTCTCCTCACTTTTCTTATTTCTGGCCCTAAACAACCAGGCATTGATATAGATGTGTTCCTCGAGCCTTTGATGCAAGAAATGGAGAGGCTATGGAGGCACGAGGAGCATATGTATGATGCGTTCTGAAAGGAGGACTTCATATGTAGAGCAATAATATTTGTTACTACCAATGATTACCCCGCACTGTTTGCTTTGTCTAGACAGATCAGAGGGAAGATGGGATGCTTGGTTTGCTTGGATGGTACTACATGGGTGTACCTAGATGCATCCAAGAAGATAGTTTACCTAAGGAACCGATGCTTCTTAAAGACAAGTCACAAGTACCGCAGCAAATTGTTTTTTAGATTTTATGACAACATCCCGGAGATTGAACCCCCTCTGGAGAGACGTCATAATGGAGAACACGTGTACAGAATGGTGAAAAACATACGCATCGTCTATGGAAAGAAGAATACGGATGGGATGAACAGAGATAGAAGCACACCTCCTGTCGAAGGCGTACCTTTCAAGAAACAATCGATCTTCTTTTAGTATCTGCCTTATTGGCTAGACTTGGAGGTCCCCCATGCCATTGATGCTATGCACGTGCAGAAGATTGTCTTTGAGAGTCTCATTGCTACCTTGATGGACACAGGCAAGTCAAAGGATGGTCTGAAAGCACGGAAAGACATGGTGCAGCTAAACATGATGCCATAGCTTCACCCGATACTTAAGGCTAATGGAAAATACACTCTGCCCGTGGTGTGCTTCAACCTAACACCAGACGAGAAGAGAGCTATATGCACTTTCCTGAGGGGGATCAAAGTCCTGACTGGGTTTTTAGCAAATGTGAAGAAGCTAGTGTCAATGAAGGACTTGTCAATAACACACTGCAAGGCTCACGATTGCCATGTGATGCTGACATTGTTTCTACCTATTGCAATCAGGGCTATAAAGCCATAGTTCTTGAAAATGGCCATCACCCGCATGTGCTACTTCTTTTCGAAGATCTCACAGAAGACGATTGGCAAGCAAGAGCTGAGTGACCTACATGAATTTATGGTGGAGACACAAAACCAACTAGAGATGTGTTTACCTCCTGCTTTTTTATATATAATGCCACATCTCATGATTCACATGGTTCATCAAATACAGGCGCTAGGCCCTTGCTACTTGCATGAAATGTGGTCCTACGAGTGGTTCATGTCGGTTCTAAGTCGATACGTGCATAATCGAGCATACCCAGAAGGCTCCATGATAGAGGGTTACAGTACTGAACAAGTCGTCGAGTGCCTGTCAAGAGTACCTAAAAGTACAGAAAGGAATTAGTAAACCCGATTCTTCATCACAAAGGGTAGGCTGGCTGGGAAGGGCACCTAGTGGTAGAAAAGTGTTCATCAACCATGATTACAAAGAGGTGAGTTAAGCGCATTACAGTGTCTTGCAGAGTACACAACTGATGCAACCGTACATTGATGAACACTTGGCTATCATTATGGCGGAGAGAAATGGCCGTTCGGATGATTGGGTCATGAAATAACACAAGCAACGACTAACTACATGGTTGAAGGACCAAAACATACCGCCTGGAGAAACCATAGACTCTATTACCATCAGTAGGTTGGCGGAGGGGCCATCGAGACAAGTGACATCTTGGAATGCTTATGACATCAATGGGTATACGTACTATACCCATGCAAAGGATAGTAAATATGTGAACCAAAACAACGGCGTTCAAATAGAGGCTCTCGATGGATTAGGGCTAAAGATCCAATACTTTGGCATCATTGAAGAGATATGAGAACTTGACTATGGAAGGGATATAATGGTGGCCCTGTTTCGATGCCGTTGGATCAAACAACACCAACTAAACAAGACCGGATTCAGAGTCCTGGATCTCGAGAATCTAGGCTACCAAGATGACCCTTGGGTGCTCGCTTCACGTGTCGCATAAGTTTTCTATATGTCTGACCCACAAAGTAACCTCCCCCCGAAGAAGAAGACAAAGCACGTGATTGCCTCTGGGAAACAACACATTATTGGAGTTGATGGCGTAGACGATGTTGAAGCTTACAATAACTACGATGAGATGCCGCTATTCACAGACTTTCCTAAGAAGATTAGTGTTGTGGAAAAGAACCTTCCCAAAGACATAATGCCATGGGAACGAAAAGGTGTCAAAGGGAAAGTCATTACAGCGGGCTAGCTAGTTGTTGAATGTGGAGCGTTTGTGTAAGTGTGTGTTTGTAAGACTTCATTTATGCATGCATGTGAGACTATATATTTATGTACGTGTGTAAGACTACATATTTTGTATGTGTGTGAGACTACATTTTATGCATGTGTGTGAGACTACCCTTTGCAACATCCAGATGACGCTATTTGAACATCCACTCTATTACTACAAAATTTCATTTGTCAAAGTTTGAGCACTTCAAATTTTCAAATTTAAAAAAATGACAAGTTCGAACGAGATTTTCAACCATTAAATGATTTCAGCTGAAAAAGTGATGAATACCAAAGTTGTATAACTCATCAAGATCTATAACTTTTATTTTGATCATTTCTTCATCTGACAAAGTGATAGTAAACATTGTTCACAAATCAACATGTTTCTCATATAGTTCATGAAACTATGAGTCATATGTGAATTTATGAACAATATTTACTAATACTTTGTCACATGAAGAAGTGACCAAAAATAAAAGTTGTAGATAGTGAGGAGTTCAACAACTTTTATGTTCACGACTTTTATTGTTGAAATCATTTAAGGTTTCAAAATCTTGTCTGAAGTTGCCATTTAGTGAAATTCAAAATTTCAACTATTCAAATTTGGTCAAATGAAAATATGATCAAAATAAAAGTTGTACATATTGATGAGTTCTACAACTTTGGTATTCATGAGTTTTCATCTGAAATCATTTACTCTTTCAAAATATTGTTTCAAGTTGAAATTGTTTGAATTTCAAAATTTGAATCGTTCAAACAAAGTCACATGACAAGATGACCAAAATAAAAGTTGTACATGTTGTTGAGTTATACAACTTTTATGTTTACAACATTTTCATTTTATTTCATATAATGTCATAAAATTGTAGTCGAAGTTTTAAAATTCAAAATTTTAATTTTTGTTTTTTTTGTTTTCTATATTATTTTGACTACAATTGTTTATATATATATATTTCTTCATATATAGAATAATAAAAAATATTATATTTGTGCATATACACAATTGTTTTTATAGTACTTTTATTTTGGTCACAATTGTTTTATATATACACAATTGTTTTTATAATACAAAATTAATTATTTAAAAAAATAAAAAATATTTGTAGGGGCGGTTGGATCAGGAACCGCTCCTAGAAATGCATTTGTAGGGGCGGCTGGATCAGGAACCGCCCCTATAAATGCATTTGTAGGGGCGGCTGGATCAGGAACCGCCCCTACAAATCTCCCCGACTATAAAAGAAAGGGCGCACCGACGCCGCCTCTTCTCCTCCGACGCCGCGCGCCTACTGTTGTTGGTCTTCTCCTCCGACGCCAGTCAGGGTTTCCACTGACGTTGCCTCTTAGACCCGCACCCCCTCCCCGCACCCAGCGCGCCTGCTCCTCCCCACACCCACACCCCCTCCCCGCACCCGCGCGCCCTCCCGCCAACTCCTCCCTACCCTAGGGTTTCTGCATGCGCCTGCTCCTCCCTACACCCGCGCGCCTCCCTAGGGGTTCCACCGATGGGCGGCCTCCGCACACCCGCGTCCCCTCCCCGCACTCGCGCCCCTCCCGCCTACTCCTCCTCGCCCTAGGGTTTCCACACGCTGCCTGCTCCTCCCCGCACCCACGTGTCTCCCTAGGCTTTCCACCGGCGGGCGGCCTCCACGCACCTCGACCGGTCCTCGCACCCGCGCCCCCTCCCGCCTACTCCTCCCCGCCCTAGGGTTTCTGCGCGTGCCTGCTCCTCCCTGCACCCGCGTGCCTCCCTAGTGTTTCCACCAGCGGGCGGCCTCTGCGCACCTTGATCGGCGAGCGGCCTCTGCGCACCTCCACCGGCGGCCGGCGGTGACTTAGTACTAGTAGTGGTGGTGCTGTGGTGTTGTGCTGCTGGTTCTGACCGGTGACGTGCCGTTGCTATACGTGCGCCTGTGTGGTGCCGTACTGCTTTGTTCTGGCGTTGTCAACTGTGGCCTGGTTCCTGGGCTCCCTGCTGCGCGGTGTACCTCTGCTTCTCGGGTTGGTGCAATCTACGTGCTATGAGTTATCCGTTGCCCCTCTTGGTTTTTAGTTTAGATATTTACATTTGTGCAATCTGCTAGTATTGTGTTACTTAGGTGTGATTGCAATTGCGTGGGCGGATTAAATTGCTCGATGATACAATGCGGTGTAGTGAGACAACGTGACAGTAAAGGGTAGTGTTGATTATTTTCTGCATTGTCTTATTACCTGCCTAGTATTTTTATCTCTACTATTGAACTGATTACTTGCTGATCAGTTAGTTAAACCTATGAGCATATA
Organism: Miscanthus floridulus; assembly: GCF_019320115.1. NCBI lineage: Eukaryota > Viridiplantae > Streptophyta > Magnoliopsida > Poales > Poaceae > Miscanthus > Miscanthus floridulus. Next base: position 83,484,976 of record NC_089589.1, read on the forward strand.
ACCTATGTTACTTTTAATATTTGTGTACTGTTCTAAAACTTAAGTAACCTGGTACTCGATTATATTGCTATCTTTCTAGGCATTTAATCTTTGATCTAAAAACCCTATAATTTGCTAAGGAGGACTGTCACGTTCGTCTAGGATCTAAGATCACCTAACAAGCAGTTGGAAGGCTGCCTCATGCAACAATCCGCTGATTTGAGAGCAAATATAAATAAACAAATATGTTGGTTATCAAATAATATATGGAAATTGGGAGGAAACTTGGTACTTCTACTAGTGAACTTGAGCTGGCACCTGTGTTTCTCTATCAGTGGTCGTGAAGCTTTACTGGCACCTATTTTTTAGCTGTGCACTTCCTGACTTTATTGGACAAGATTCACTGGAAGCATGTGATGTTTTATAATTGGCACACATTGATATACTGCTAGTGTGTAGTGGCTGTTGCTACTACTACTACTACTTAACTACTACTACTCCTCCTACCACTACTCCTACTAGTACTCCTCCTACTCCTACTACTACTCCTTCTTTGTTTTTTTTGCTTATATACTGCTAGTGTGTAGTGGCTGCTGCTGCTGCTGCTACTACTACTACTGCTACTACTACTCCTACCACTACTCCTACTACTCCTCCTCCTCCTACTCCTCTTACTACTCCTACTACTCCTCTTACTACTCCTCTTACTCCTCCTCCCTGTACTTACTACTCCTACTGTTGCTCTTCTTTTAGTGATGCTCCTACTACTACTCCTAAGTGGCTGCTGCTCTTACTCTACTACTACCACTCTACTGCTACACTTACTCTACTCTACTACTTTCTACTTACTACTACTACTTGCTACTCCTAAGTGGCTACTGTTCTTACTCTACTACTACCACTCCTTCTCTGTTTTTTGCTTATATACTACTAGTGTGTAGTGGCTGTTGCTACTACTACTACTACTTAACTACTACTACTACTACTACTCCTACTCCTACCACTACTCCTACTAGTACTCCTCCTGCTCCTACTACTACTCCTTCTCTGTTTTTTTGCTTATATACTGCTGGTGTGTAGTGGCTGCTGCTGCTGCTGCTGCTACTACTACTACTACTACTACTACTACTACTACTACTACTACTACTACTACTACTACTACTACTACTACTACTACTACTCCTACTCCTCCTCTTACTACTCCTACTACTCCTCTTACTACTCCTATTACTCCTCCTCCCTATACTTGCTACTCCTACTGCTGCACTTCTTTCAGTGATGCTCCTACTACTACTCCTAAGTGGCTGCTGCTCTTACTCTACAACTACCACTCTACTGCTACACTTACTCTACTCAACTACTTTCTACTTACTACTCCTAAGTGGCTACTTCTAGCTACTAACTGTTGGCTGTTGTTGCTTTTTTTGCCAAATCTCCTAGGACTCGCCCAGGACTTGTTGTCCTGTCTTTTGCCATCAACTGCTGCACTATGTTTGCTAAGCAGCTGTTGGTTTTTTTTGGCAAATCTCCCCTCTCCTCTCCTCTCCTTTGTTTTGCCAATGATGAAATTGTCCAAGTCCATACATTATATGGAATATGAGCTGATGATCAAGAACTTGTGAGCAACTTGGCATCATTAGTAGCCGCCCCTACATTACCTTCTCCTGTCTTCTCTGTTATGATGCCTTGATGCTCCAAGTTCAAGATCAGATGATGATTGACATGTTTCTGAGGCCTCTACCACTGCTACTACTCTTTTTTTTATATATTGTTGTTTTATAGGACTACTTTGGTTTATAGCCCTTTTTGATTTCTTATACCTTCTCGTGTACCTAAAGCACACTTTCTTGCATCTATTAGAACAAAGCATGAAATAATGTCATGGACACCAGACAGTGCAGCCCGATGCCCTGAGCATGATGAGCACCCAACCAATGAGGAGCAAGCACTAGAGGACCAGCTAACTTAGGAGCAGTTTGATAATGAATTAGAAAAGGATCTAGAAGTGATGCTTACTCAGGAGCAGTGCGACGAGGAGGAAGGTGGAGCAGAAGGAAGAGCAGGAGAGGCTGCTGAAGGCGAAGAAGAAGAGGATGATGATGATGATGATGACTCAGAAGAGGGATATGAAAGTCTCGAGGATCCTTTCCCACATGAAGCCAGAAGGAGGCCAATGGAGGAAGATTTGGACAAGGATTTTGACCCAAACGAGGAGGTAGGGAAAAAGCCTTAGCTTGTAAATTTTGCTAAAGCTTTGGCTGTGTTACCTCTGCTAACACTTTGACCTATCATATATATAGGTCCCTCCTGAAACTCAGAAAAGATGACGTCGACGTTCGTGACATCTTGCTAGACAAGACGGAGTAGAGGAAAGGAGAGCAGAGGCAACAGCCATAGAGATGGATCATGATGCCTTTGCTCCACAACCTCAAGACACAACCACGACTACCAAGCCTAAAAGGAAATGAGGGGATAGAAAAGGAAATCTATATCCAGATAAGGCATGCTATGTGATAACGGAGGTCGGGCCAGCAGGGGAGATCCTTGAGCTGAAGGAATTAAGAGGACGATTTAGTAATGCGATCAGGGCCCTAGTAAGAGATAAATTGAACCCAGTAATCCCTAACTAGAAAGAGGTACCAGAGAACACAAAGAATGCACTATGGGATAGGCAGCTGATGCTCAATTTTAGATTTCCTAAGGGTAAGCACGAATTGGTAAAAAAATGCTATCAGGATGATGGGAGAGTCATTCCTGATGTTGGAGGTCGGAGCTCAACACGAAGTATATCCAAAAGGGGTTAACTCCCTTCAACTGAGTTCGGCAAAATAACTCCTAGTCAATGGGAGGAAGCTCATGGCTAGAAGACTTCACCTGAGGCATTGGAGCTCAGTGCCAGTAACACCGAGCTGGCGAAGAGGAACAAACACCACCATCATCTAGGCCCTGGTGGCTACTATGCCAAGGAAGAACAGTTTAGGAAGATGGACTGAAGAGGCCAGCAGCTGCTGGGAATATCGATGTGATGAATTTGAAGGTACGCTCAAGGAACTGGATATATGCGAGGAGTACTAGAATCATCCGGTAGTAATCTTAAGTTTGATAAGACAGGAGACCCAAGAGGCTGGTATCAAGGATACTGAAATATGCTGAAGACAAGGAGAAGGGCTCATTCAATCCTTCTAGAGAGAGGGACGAGCTTAGCCTTGGCTTGGGAAACAAGGAGCACATAGGCCGCACTAGGGGGCTAGGGAAAAGGACGACCTGGAAGCAAGGATTCGAAGAGGACAGGCACACATGTACAAGAAACATAGGCCTAGACTAGGAGACTAGTCTTGAGCTCCAAGTGAAGGCTCTAGTTGCGAAAGGCGCTGGAGGAGCAAAGACTGTCTATGGAGCCATGGATATTAGTGACGCCACCAGGAGAACTGGCATTAGTTGGCAGCCCTCCAAAAGTTCCTAGCAGCCAAGGTTCCACTGTAGCCATAACCCCAGTCGATCGCAGACGGGAACCAACTAGTTGCACCTTGGTGTTTCTCAGCAGCCGGCAGAACACTGTGATGGAGGTGGCAACATGTGTGGCACATCCTCCCGGTGGCTTACACCACAATAATAAGATACCACCATACTACACTAGGGTCAAGGTGCATACAGTGAAGCCCGAGTTCATGCAGTGGAGGATAGACTATACAACTCCCAAGGGGCTGGTGTTACTTGGAGACGTTATGGGGTAGTTCATCCTCTGGCACAAATGGGACATTATATTGACTGCTTCTTTGCCGCCTCCCGCTCTCCCAAATTTAGAGCGAGTTGTTGAGGTCGAGGAGATATTTTCACCATCTCATGACCCCCACATTCCTGAGATACCACATTCTTCCCCGCCACCTAGCGAGCATGTGAATGATGAGATGCCATAACCTTCTCCAGCTTGTACCGAGCAAGTGCATGATGAGATGCCACATAGTCTTCTCAACAAGCACAACCGATACAAGAACAATGAGCGCCTCCTAAAGAAGGTGATGCACAAGAAGATGAGGACGTGCCTGAATGGGAACTCCAAAAGAAAATTCCAATCAACATAAGGCTAGTTTATGTTCTGATCAAAGACGTCTCATCGATGTCTAAGTGGTATTCCCATGACCAGTTCAAGCCTGAGAACCAAGTTAAAAAAGTCCCATCGCAGGGTTCTGAGGAGGCCATCACTAGCAAACTCCACCAAATTGCAAAGCAGTATCCAAATATTGATGCCATCGAATGGTCAGAGGATTGCCCGAAAACATATGAAAGAGACAAGCCCTTCCTACCAAACCAGGACATCTAGCACCTACCACTTGGAATGAGAAGATTCCATGATTGGTACTTGCGTGTTCTCCCAACAAGCATAGATATCATACAAGCATGCTTCCCCACCAGCACATTTGGAAGCCTAGTCGAGAATATTGTCTTTGACTTCAATGACATGCACACATACTTTCACCTGGGAGAAATGGAGATGAATCTAATTCGCACATGGTGCCTGTAAGTCCTTGCCCTCCCGATATGATATGAATGTAATCTTTGAATTTTGTTGTAACTAACCCACGCCGTGATTTGTAGAATGCAAGTGCACATTGTCAAACAAATGCCAAGTGTGAAAGCCAGATATGTAGACCCTCAAGCTATAGCCCAAACAAATTTTAATTACCCTAAATAGTGGACACTGGATGCCAAAGAGCTAGCTACTGCAAAGACACTTCGGGAGAAAGAGTGCATCCGTATGGCAAAACTAAGAGAAGAGTCCCTTAAGGTTGCGGCATACATTGCCATGGCTTTCAAAAATCTCCAACAACACTCTACTATATGGCTACCATACAACTTCGAGTAAGTTCAACTCTATACTTAAAGCTTTGTTCGATATATTTTATTCGATGCAAAAGAGCTTATCTAGTTCTATGATTAAATCTATGCAGCAACCACTGGATTTGTATAGCCATCGATGTCGGGAGGAGCATGGCATGGGTCTTTGATTCATTAGATAGGGACACGGTGACATATAAAGACTTCATATCGATTCTCAAGACGTATACATATCGACAATCCTCATTAGCTTATATGTTTGTATACATACTTGTAGCGTTCACTTTTGGATACTAATAAGTTGTATTTGCTAAAATAATTCGAATAGTGCATTTATGTTCTATGTCACTAATCATCATGGAAGGCATGATCCAGCAAGGAAGGAAAAGTTAGCTATAAAAACACTATGTGTGGTAAGTGTAACTTACTTCTTCAGTACTCTGTTACATGGCTGTCAAAAGCATTACTTAACATTTTCATATGCAAAACACACAGTGCCCCAAGCAGAGGCCTAGGGAGTGTACATTGTGGATACTATATATGTTCTATGATGAGTAACACCAGGTGCCTACAGGAGACACCCCTTAAGGGTAAGTTTGAACCTCTTCACCCGTAGTATAAAAACTTCATACATGGTATCAAATACTAAACCAGAACTTGTTCTCTTGTAGTGGAGAGAAGAGAAAGGAATGAAAAGAGACCCATACAAGGATGACCAACTCTTAGAGCTCATCGGCGACCTTTGCAACTTCATATTGGACCAGATTGTACATGTCAGAGGCTGCCTACCATGACCGAGAGTCTGAGTTAGGTACAAATCCTCAAGTACCAACACCTTCAGTGAGACTGAAAGGCTAGCTCTAGGACGTTGATAAGAATGTAGTATGGAATTTGTATATTTAATGATGGGTTATATATATTCTTATGAATTGGACTTGTAATTGTAGTTTATAGAATACTCTTATGCTTGTAGTCACTGGTCGCGGGGCATTCGGACAACTGCGAACGTGGTTAGAACGTTGGTCGCGGGGCGTTCGGCAACGCGAACGTGGTTCGGAACGTTGGTCGCGGGATGTTCGGCAACGTGATTTTGAATTGTAAATTTGATTTTTTTTGTGGGAAAACGTACTATAGGGGCCATTCTAGATTGAACCACCCCTATAAATACCTGTTTGTAGGGGCGGCTGGTGTTTTCAGCCACCCCTACAAATCGATTTGTAGGGGCGGCCTGGGAACCACCTCTATAAATGTATGATTTGTAGAGACGGTTCGGTAGGGGCGGTTGGCCAAACTACCCCTACAAATGGTTATGATCCGCCCCTAAAAATTGATTTTGTAGTAGTGAAATGGGCTGATTAGGTCCGGTAGCGTCTGAACTGCTATCGCACCACCGAGCCGCCATAACCACGGTCGAGCTCGGTAGGGGTTCTAATCCATTCAATCCATACCTGAGATGCGTGCGCCAAGTCATGGGGGTCGCATCAGTACCCTTCGCCATGCCGGAGTACCGTCGGGCCACCATCGTCGCTGAAGAGTTCACCGGAGAGCCAGGAGGTATCCAACTAATACATCGTTTTAGGAGCGTGAGGTGTCGTTGCCGCCACCGGAGAGCTCAGTCGCCGGCGAGATATGTCGTCGACCCACTGGTGTACCCACTGTCAAAGGTGGGCAGGGTCGGTTTGACTTTGGCCCCACATGTCAGTGAGAGGGGGTAGGAGAGAGGTGGGTGAGAAAATGTTTTGGTGCAGGAAAATGATTTATTCTTTTTCAGAAATTGTTTAAATGTGCTGATTCTTGTTTATTGCATAACTAATTATTGGAGTGTGATAAAAATATGAAACTTTTTGTGTAGCCTTGTTATGATGTTCTCTTCATGGGAAAATTTTGAATTAGTCCTTTTTAGTAGTTTCCATATGCTTAAAAATTACCTCTTTTAATTATTAAATGAACTTTGCATGATTTTTATAGGTTAAAATAATTATGCTTTAATCATGAAACTTTTTGTGTATGCTTTACATGCTAATACTTGCCTTCACAAAAAGTTTGGTACTATTTTGATAAATCTAAGTTGGTTAATTAATTTAAGTATGTTTAAATGCCTTTTATAGATTAATAAAAATAACAAATGTTTTCTATAAATCCCTAAATGACTTTGATGTGAGTTTGGACTTGATTGTGGACCTTGGAACACTAGACCCCTGTTGTTCCTTGGCAACTCTTTTACTTCTTTGTTGTGCTCATGAGTAACTTGTTAGTTAATAAATAAAATAAGTTTACTCAAATGACTAGTTAGTAAATGCATGTGGATTAGGTCATGTTATGATCCTTGCTTGCCCTTAGGGTTGAACTTGTGTAATGTTAAGTTAAATACATTGCCTTGCTTGACTAGTATAATATGATAAGTGTTGCTTTCTTAATGACCACATAATCAACTTGCTTATATAATATTAATATACTTTAATTATTAGTTCCTTATAATGATAATGAGTTAAGTTAAATGTTAATCCTTTCATGATAGACAACTAAGTAACTTGTGGTTAATAATTAAAATGCTTTGTAAGATAATGACCCTAGTTCGTAGTGAAGGAAAGTTGTACTCAAGATAATAACTTTGTCTAACTTCTGTTATACACTTGTGTGTTTCTCATCATGCATCATGGCATATAGTCCATCATGTTAAGCAAAGCATCATTTATTACGTGTAGTGTACGAGAGTGAGAAGGTTTGTGTTGATCAAGTTTCAGAGAAGGTCCATCCTCTAGTGCTGTTGGTGCCAAGCCTAACTTCAGTGATTCCTCTATGGAAACTAACCTTCTCTACAACATAGGCAAGCCCCGGAGCATATTTCCTTCTCTAGTATTTACAAATCATTATTACACCTTAAGTCTTGTTAGATGTGCATTAAGTAATTAGGAGTTGGTCAAATACCGTTGCTACATGATTACCTTGATATTTAGGTATCCTTAGTTCTATCATGTTAGTATGAATAGGTCGATTATCTCTGATGCTTAGTAATGCTTAAACTTTGATAGAAGTCGAATGATGGTTTCATCGTTCAAGAAAATAGGTTTACCTTGCTCTTCTCAACTCTAGTTATGGATTGTAAAATACCTTGGTTCCGATAATATTAAATTGAGACCGGGCAGGTGGCTTGCATTGAGAATGGAGTCTCAATGTAGTGCCTCTGCCTATGTTGATTGAGGACCGATCATTGTAGGCTCGCTTGTGATCGTGACTTGCAGTACTAGCCACATACTTTGGTAAGCCTAATACCTCGGCTATTCCATTATGTGAAAGGCTAACTGTGCACTCAGAGTGGAGAGATGGCAAGAGTAGCATGTACACATCATGTGAATCCACCAGGAGTGGTGTAAGGAGGTGGAGTACTATGCTCTCAGATGGCACAGGACCCGTTCATGTTTTAGAGGATCCAAGTGAAGGTTGATATATGTAAGTCTGAAACCAGGACCTACATATGTCATGTGGTAAGGAAACCCTAGCTGGGCCAAATTGATATGAATCGCCGTTTGCTCCACGATAACAGGAGACATGATCAACTAACCTGCATCATAGTTAATCAATGGAACATGGTTACTTATGGATATGAGATAAGATGAGATGAGGTGATTAATGAAGTGATTAAGCTAGACCAGGTGCAAACATGATACTACTGATAAACTTAATGTGAAGCTAAAACATTGAAAGTAAGGATCCACTTATAATAAGCTTTTCTGCAAATGTCATTCTTGCTTCTACCTTACCTTTAAGCCTACATGCCCTTGGAGTCTTTTCTTTTAATTGGGTAGGACTTGTTGAGTACCCTCATGTACTCAGGGTTTGCTAACCCCTATTGCAAGTTCTAACTTATGTTGTTAATCGAGGTCATGTCCATGGGCTCGACAAGATGTGGCTTGTCTCTTCTACCTTAGATGCTTCATCTAAGTTGCTTTTGTAGGTCTACTCACCTTTTGTAACTGAAGTTAAGTTTTTACTTGAACATGTTTTGTAAACTAATGTTATAAGTCTTCCGCACTCTAATGTAAGTTATTTTTGTATTAAATGTTGTAATGTTGTGGTAACTCCATGTTGATCATGTATGAGTTGTAAAATGTGGATGATTCAGGGTTCCCCAAGGACACCCGACAGACTACCGGATTTGTCTAGCTCTTGTGTGCAATAGTCAGAGGTCTTTAGGACAATGACATGTGCATGTGGGCCATATAATTTGGGTGGTTCTACCATAGAGATGACTTGCCTATAGGTGCCACATCCCACCCAACCTCAGTAGAATCCTATTAGGAATGCAATAATGTAGCTGCTAGTGCTTTACTTTTATACAAATGATCTATGATAGGTTGCATGGTAGAATTGCTTGAAAGCCATTTCCTTGTCGCAACCTATACCCTTGCACACCCGCTAATAGGCTAGACACTCGCTTACTTACTTACTATTGCTTCTACTATGCATTACATCTATGATGTGATGCTTGGTGGGGGATTATTTGTGAGACGTTAAGGCACTTGGTGCCGATAATGTGGTAATAACTAGGGAGATCTTGGTGTGCGTCTTGGATGTGTGGTGAGGGTTGAGTCGATCAGACAGGATTCTACGATGAGTCACTGGATGAGTCTTGTCGGGGGGTGTGACCTAGGCATCTCCTATGAGAGGTACCTATGGTGGGTGCATGTGAGATGAGAAGACCCTAGGGTGGAGTGTCTTTGTGGGATGAAGCCCTAGGATGGAGGTGTCATCAAGGCATGGGGTGTTGGTTATCCCCTTTGAGAAGATATCATGTTTGATCCCCCTAAGGACTGTTATGTTGAGAGAATCGGATGGTGCCACTACTGCTAGGTTGGAAATGGATAGTGTAGGGAGGTACAGGCATATGGCTCACACCCTCCTAAGATAGCATAGTGAACTCTAGGGCCTGGTACTATGTCTCATAGTCTTAGCATTTTTGTGGACTCTGGGGTGGCCCAAGGCTGAGAGGTAGGGTGGCTCTATACCGGTTGGGAGGCAATTGGTATCATCCTAGGTGGGGCACCGCCGATGATGGTAATCTTGTGGTTCCAGGTGTAAATGCTTTGTAGAGATATGGACATTCCTATGACCTACGCTTCCCTTTATTAGTGAGTGGAGTCCTTTCTTCTCTCCCCCTGGGTTTGGTGTTGGTTTTTGTCTTTGGCCATTGAGGCAAGGCATGAGAGGGAGTCGTCCTTGTTGCCTAGAGAGTGCGAGTGTAGTGAGATGCGTGTGATGGGATGTGTGAACATGTGGATGAGATGGGTTAAAACTTGATGAACTATTATTAAAACTTGACATACTCGCATAGGAAACTACAACCTCAAATAGGACTTTTGCTCTACCCTTGCATTCCACTACCACAAAACAAATGCAAAGCATAGGGTGGGAGCTAGTGGCTAGTACAAATCGCACTGATAATTATTTGGTAGGTTCCGAGTCTGAGTACAACTTCTAGGGAGATGGTTGGGAGGATTATTATCATTGGTAGCTACCTTTCTAGATAATCCTTCCATAAGTTTGGATTGGCCAATAATTAATTCTCTCAAGGGTGGTTGATTGAAGTTATTGAAATTATTACCTTGATAGTTACCTTGGTAGTTTGACCTCTGTTGCTGGTTCCATCCTTGATTCTATTGAGGATGATAGTTGTTGTTGATGAAGTTCACATCCTCATGGGTTTCAGGATAGTTGTTCCCTGAATGCTCATTGTTTCTACATTCTTCACATGTCATGCGGGAATCATGAATGTGCATGACTTCTTGCTTCTCATTGACTTGGTCTTTGAGCTTCTTCATCAGCAGGTCCATCTTGGCAGATAGCATATCTACTACCTTGAGTTGATGTATACCTCCACCTCTCTTGTGGGTCTAAAGACGTTCTTCATTCCAACCTTAGTTGGAGGCCATCTTCTCCTCGAGAGCTGTTGCAGCTAGGATTGTGAGTGACAGGAAAGCACCTCCTGCAGTAGCATCCATAGTCTCATGAGTACTAGTAGTTAACTCATGGTAGAAGGTCTGCATGAGTAGCCAATTCTCCATCCCATGATGAGGACATTCTGCTATGTAGTCTTGAAAGCGTTCCCACGCCTTGGTGACAGATTCATCATATTGTTGCTGAAAACTTGAAATTCTTCCACAAAGGGCATTGGTCTTGCCTGTGGGAAAGAACTTGGCTCAGGAAGGCAGTGGAGCAGTTATCCCATGTAGTGTTTCTATCTTTGTTGGCGTAGAACCATTGTTTTGCCTTCCCCAAGAGTGAGAATGGAAAGAGGCGAAGTAATATGGCATCTTGGGTCACTCCTTTGATGGTGAAAGTGCTACAAATCTTCAAGAAGTGTTGGAGATGAGCACTTGCATCTTCAAGGGCCTTTCCACAAAATTGGCTAGCTTGCACCATGTTTATGAGAGCTGGCTTAAGCTCAAATCCATTATCTCTGACATTGACCGTCGGTCCAGTACGGATGTTGGCCGTAGTTGGAGCAGAGAATTCAAGGAGAGTGTTGTTAGCCATGGCTTCAAATTCTGGTGTTAAGCTTCACCTTGTCTGCTGGTTGTCTTCCGAATCTAAAGCTGAGACTTTCTTGAGTTTAGCTCTAGTTCTCCTAATTAATGCTTCTGGATCTTCAATATAGTTTGTCAGAAGGTCAAAACCGGTCATACATTACACTGCATAAGATACACAAGTAGACAAAAACAAGGGTAAGCTTGTTTGAGCAGAGGTCAATAGTTATCTCGATCGCATCAATAAGTATAAGTTTATCAATACTTCCTTTGCCTAGCTACCTTCCCCAGCAACGGCGCCAGAAATGCTTGTTGGTATTTATTAACTTGTCACTTGTTTCAAGTAGCCGCCTATTATATGCCTACATCTCTTAGCATTTGTACTAGGTTGTCATCCCTAATGATGGTGCCAGAGATGCTTATTAGTTTTACCTAGCATCACTATGAGAGTAATACTAAGTAGTTCTTTATTATTTTATGTGACTAAGAGGAATATATATATATGAAAGGAATCTACAAGCACACAAATAATTATACCATTGTAGCACTTCACTCGAGAGTATTCTAGGTATCGTTATTTATATTTTACTATAGGGAAGGTCTAGCATGGACATGTATTGATAACTTATACTTTTCATGGAGAGATAAACCACAACCAATATTCTACTCACAATAGGGGTAAGTCATAGGATAAGATATGTATATGATAAGTATTGATTAATGATAATGATAAATCACTCAGAGCACTCCTATCTATGGCATTAGCATGGTCAAATAGAATATTAGAGGAATAATTCCTAAGTCATTCTTAATTACAAGTCAAAGCATACATTGATTAGTGTAATTACACCTAATAGTCATGGCTAAGATCATCTTTATATCTACACATAATGGGTATTACTAAGGAAGATTAAGAACAAAGCTTGCTCTTCCTTCGTAAGCGCATCCTACGTGTTGCCTATATTCGGGGAGTGGACTACAAAGGACTCAATGGGAGTGTCACATCCGTGATCTACCACATGACCCAGAATATAGGGTGTATCCATAGGTAAACAACATATAAGCACCACACTTACACAATGCCGACCACCCACCCATGGATCCTTAGAGTGAGCGCTATACGAACTTATGCATGCACATGATGATAATCTAACTATACTAAGCATATAATCAAAGTAGACGATGAACATTATAATGAAGAACATAAATAAGATGAATATTGATATTATCATAACAATTGTAGCTAGCATATAAAAATAATAGAGATACAAAAGAGAGGGGGTACAAAGATTATACCAAACCATGCTCTTGACATGATCGGGAATCCAAGCGAAGCCTGCTTGCCTCCCTCTAGGCCTAGCCTAACTAGCTATGCCCTATAATATAATGGAGCTCTAAGGATGATTAGGGTTTCTATCTTCTCAAATGACTTATCAATGCCTCAAGGGGGTGGTAGGGGCTGGTATATATAGGCCAGAGCGTCTAGCGTGAGCCCTTGGATCAAACCAACTTAAAGGACATCGTAGATGCATCCTAGGAGGCAGTGGAGAATCGACTTTATGATGGAGACTGACATGTGGGCCCTTGGTGTGGAGTCCTCTCGAGTCTTTTGGAGTCTTCTAGTGTCCGTTTCATGGCGGATATGCTCAATTAACTCTAACATCTAGGTCCACCTTGATAGTTTTCTGGATAAATCCTACAGAAATTATAGATTCACCAAAACTCATAGAATTTATTAGTTTAAACCCTTAGACCTTAGTTGGTGATTATAATTATGCCCTTATTCATGTTATATTGATGTTTTATAATGGTTGTTAACTACCATCAACACCGGTCATAGGTGTGTAGAGAAGTTAATGACCGGGTTTATGATGGATGGCTGTACTATCAAGAGGGGCAAACTTGTTTGTATATCAGTCATCTAGTGTCACTCGAGAGATCTAACTTTGCATACATGTTAGGATCGAGTGGCGTGGCAAGTTGAGTGGTCAACTCCTTGAAAAATGTTTGTGAAAAGCTAACACACGTGCACAAGTTGGTGAACACTTGGTGGTGTTGGCACATTTACAGAGGAGAAGAAGTTGGTGAAGAAAAGGAGTTCAAAGCGCTGGTCACAGGGTGACTGAATGCGTCTGACATAGGGACCAGACGCGTCCGGTATTTACCTAGGCTCAGGAAGTTGGCAATGATCGAACACATCCAATGTCTATACCGGATGCATCTGGTATTCTATGCAGACATGATTAGCTGAGGCGTGTGACTGGACTCTAGTTTTTGGAGATGATCGAGCGCAGGCAGAACACTATTCATGCATTAGGTTGTGGTGACTTGGCACACAGGTGTTGATCTAGAGAGGATCGGACGTAGAGTCACGTCCAATCGGCCACACCGGACGCGTCTGATCATCATAGTTGGTCTCTGGACCCTTACTAGAGTCGACCGAACTCTAGCTAGCTTAGCATCAGGTCATGTAGAGGTGTGTCCGGTCTTTGGGTTGAGGAAGCTGGGGTGCAGGTGATCCGACTCCATGTGGGGTGCATCCAATCGTGGTCTTGTGCGTCCAGTCAGGTGGTGTTTGCGCATGTAAGAGCTAGACATTGGGCGCCAATGGCTACTTTGTTTGAAGAGGGACACGTGGATGTTGAGCAGCGACTGGACACATCCAATCGCCACACCGGATGGGAGTGCTCTAATTGGTTTGGTATAATCTCGACCCTACATATGGTATCAGAGCTAGGTCTCTCATTTGTGGTCTTCACTGACCCGAGAGGATGGCGAACTTTGGGCTAGATGTTGTTTGTGACACACATTTTTTATGGCACACACTATGCATGGTGGAAACATCATATGCTTGATCATTTCCGTGATTTGGGTCCCAAGGCATGGTGGATCCTAAACCATGTTAATTAAATGTGGGCGCAGCTCATAGCTAGGTGTTAGGATAGGCTTCGAAGACTCTTGTGGCTATATGCGTGCGCTCGTGGGTGCACCATATAGGTAGATAGGGTTGGATTCTAGATCCATAGTAAAAAGAAAAGATAAAAAGATAAAAGATAAAAGAATAATGATACAAGGATAAGCTAGGTTCGAAGTTAACTCAGCAACCGTTTCCCCAGGAATGGTGCCAGAAATGCTTGTTGGTATAAATTAATGCACACAGAATAATCCGCAAGCTCATGGATATTATACCGATGTAGCACTTCACCGGGAGTACCTAGTTTTATATCGAACTCGAGGAAACATGTGTGAGAATAACCAAATCTAATTTAACCCAACTTCACAATCAAGGCTAGATAATAGGAGCATAGAGGAGATTGCTAAGGTCTTCTAGTTCTAATTTTCGGTAAGCTTTGTCTTCTATTGTTCAATTCTGCAGATGTTACAAGAGAAAACACAGACAAAGTATGTTTCCTATAGTAACAAGGTCCTGTTAGGCCTACTAACGGGAGGTGGACTATAGAGGATTCAATGAGGCTATAAGAGTCACCCTTGTGAGCTACCACTGATCTAGAAAATAGGGTACATCCATGAGTAACCAAATCTAAACACAGCGCTTACACTACGAATACTACTTTAACCCAGGAGCTACAAGGATTAAAGTACACAAAAGAGAGTCGCAAACCTGAAGAACAATATGAACAAGATACTTTCTTGAATTAGAGTTGATTACTAGAGAAGTCTCAGAAGCAAGCTCAAGAACTTGATTCCACCAGGGTACAAGCCATAGAGATAGCACTGATAGGCCAAGACTCCTCCAAAACTCTTCCCTCTCACTCTCTCTCTATCTCTAATACAAGACTAGATCCTATTGAGGACTAATCTTCTCTTGATTGCTAGCTCTGATCTTGGTGGAAATATGAATTAGGGTTTCTGGCTTCTCAGCTCTCAGGATCAAATGCCTAGATGCACTAGAGGGGGTGCAGGCAGGTATATATAGCCCCATTGAATCATCCTAGACCCTCAGATCAAACCGACTTGAATAAAGAGTGTAGATGCATCCTAGGAGGTGGTGGAGAACCAACAAAATGAGGAGGCTGATAGGTGGGACCCATATGGGCCAAACAACCTGCATGTGGGGCCGACCAGCCCCACATGTTAGTGACATGTGTCCTGCTTCGGTGGAGAGCCTCCTGGAGTCTTCCCACGTCGGTTACGTGGTGGAATTCCATAATTTCCTTTGACGAATAGGTCCTCATTGGCGGTTTTTTGATAAAATCCTGCTAGAAACATAGATTCACCAAAACTTATAGAATTTGTTAGTTTAAACCCCTAAGTCTACACTGGTGATTCTTTTTAGCCATTTATGCAAGTTATATTGCCGGTTTGTGATGAATGTTAACTACCATCAATAGTTATAAATTGAGCACTTGGTCGGCCTTGGGCTGATTGCTGAGCACCCTTGAGCCTTGGTGGCTTGTGTAGGTGTGCTTGGGAGCCCTCTAACTCACTTGAGATTGATAGTGTTCATCCGATCGAGTGAGTGAGCGATTCTAGTGCGATTGCATCATGAGGTTGCATCTAGTGGCACTACATGTTTGAGTTGCAAGCCGGTGGTGCTTGTTACTCTTGGAGGTTATCACCTCCTAGATGGCTTGGTGGCTTATGACTCTGTTAAAGCACGCGAGAAGATTGTGTGGTGCTCTAGAGGAGAATTTGTGAGGGGATTGTGCTCACTCCACGGGGATCATGAAGAACAACTCTAGTTGAGCGTGTCATTGAGCTACCCTCACTTTTGGGGTAGGTTCTTGCGGTGCTCGACATGTGTGCTTGGCGGGTGATGCCAATTAGCCGCCGAACCACCAAGTGAGCAGTTGACACAACATGGATGTAGCTTGGTGGCAACCAAGTGAACCTCAGGAGAAAATCACTGTGTCAACATTGTCTTCATCATCTTCTCGGTGGTTTGCATTCCGCAAAACATAAGCTTGTATTACTTTCATATACTTTGTGCTTGTGTAGTTGCTCTTGTGACTAGTTTAGCTTTAGTAGCTTGCTAGTTGCCTTCTTGCTTGTGTAGCATAGAAGTAGCTCCGTTGCATGGCTAATTTGGTTCCTTATTAGTCACATTGCCTAGTTTGTGTAGCTAAGTATTTTGCGCTCTCTAATTTGGCTTGTGTATCCTTGTTATTGAGCATTGCTAGTGATCTTAGGAGCTTTGTGCTTTTGCATCACTAGTTGTGTAGGACCTCCCCCGGTTGCTTGAGTACTAGTGCATAGGTTTGTGTGACCTTGCTCTAGAATTGATTAGGTGAGCTCTAGCTAGCCTGACACCTTTGTTGCTTCTTGAGGATCTTTCTCAGGTGCTTGTGAACTTAGATAGAGGGGTGTAGTCTTGGCTAGACTGATAGTTTTAATTCCGCATTTGTTTTGGTTAGCTGATGTGATTAAGTTTTAGAAAGGACTATTCACCCCCTCTAGTCTGCCATCTCGACCCTACATATGGTATCAGAGTTAGGTCTCTCATTTATGGTCTTCACCGACCTGAGAGGATGACGAACTTTGGGCTAGATGTTGTTTGTGACACACTTTTTTTATGGCACAAAGTACGCACGGTGGAAATGTCATATGCTTGATCATTTCTGTGATTTGGGTCCCAAGGCATGGTGGGTCATTATTGTTGGTTTTTTTCATGATGCTTTGGATAAGGACAACCTAACCCAAGCATAAGAGGATTGCTTACAACTTTATACACGAGCTCTTTATTATCTAACGTGTGCTTTACATGATGATGTTTTTAGACGTGTGTGGGATTTGGAGAGTGCTTATGATATGTGGATAGCACTCCAAGCCTTCTACGATGACTCCTCCACAAGTGATGATGGAAAATTCAAGGAGGATGATCACAAGGTGGATGCACATGAGTGTGTTGAGCATGATCACAATTTGGTGATTGTGGTATATTGCTCCACCTCATGGTCAAGTGATGATGATGATTATGCCATAAGTTTTGCAAATGATGATGCTACCCCATGCACACTTGATGGTGATGATGATGGATCATGCTTGAATGATATTGCTACTACAAGCTCTCCTACATCACCACAATGCTTCATGTCATAAGGTGACACTAAGGTATCTAATGCTAATGTGGTTGATCATGTTGATTCATATGATGAGCTTGTAAGTAGACTTGCTAGCATGAACATGACTTTAGAAAATGAGAAAGCTAAAACATTGAAATTGGAAAATAAAAACTCATTTCTAAAGAACTCATGTGAAGAACATAAGCACTTACTTGATGTTCTTAAATCTTCACATGGTGAGCTAAAATTGACTCATGAGACACTACTTACATCTCATGAAGAATTATTACAACAACATTCTTCACTCATTAAAGTATTTTCAAAGAAACTAAAAAATAATGAGAGCTCATCACATGGGTCACATGATCAATCACATATTGTTGCTAACCCTTGTAATGTAGGGAAGAAGCATATATCCACCTCTTATGATGATTTATTAGAAATGTCATGCTCTTCACATATAGATGCTTGTTCTACTTTCATGTCTTGTGAGACTAACCTTTTGAAGGAGAACAATGAGCTCAAGAATGAAGTGAAGAAATTGAGCTACAAGTTAGAGAGGTGCTACAACTCAAAAGTCACCTTTGAGCACATGTTGAAGACTCAAAGAAACTTTGGTGACAAGAGTGGCCTTGGCTTCAAAAGGAAGATGACAAAGGGCAAAAGAAAGAAGGACAAAGAAGATGAAGAAGCAACTACAATTGAAGTTGTCTCACTCCATGTGCTACCGGTGCCATGAAGCGGGACACCTTGCAAATGGATGCCCAAACATTGAGAAGCTCAAGAAGATGAAGGAAGAAGAGAGGCTCAAGCATGTGAAGTGCTTCAAGTGCCGCACTTAGGGATATCTCACCTCAATGTGCCCAACCAAGCAATTGGTGAAGCAACTAGAAGAGCCTCAACCAAAGCCACAAGATGAGCAAGAGAAGACACCCCAAGAGCAAATCAAGATCAACCAAGAAGATAGTGGTGACTTGATGAAGAAGAAGAAGAAAATAAGAAGGGGTGGAAAGGCAAGGCATCCAATGCAAATTCAAGATGCCAAGATGATGAGCAAGAATGAAGAAGAGAAGAAGGTGTATGCTCACATCAAGTGCTTCTAGTGTGAAGATATGGGACACTTTGCCTCGAGGTGTCCTACCAAGCTTGAGAAGAAGGCTCAAATAACTCATGAGAGGCAAGGCAATGAGAAGCACCACATGAGCGAGGAAGAGAAGGCTCAATCAAAGAGAAAGTGCTACTCATGCCTGGAAATGGGACACATGGCTCATTCATGTCCCCTAGGTAATACTCCTAAGCCTATTTCAATTTATGCAAATACTATGCTTAGGAAGGATGGCAATGGTACCTCATTGGTTGCAATTGCAAAACATCCCGCTACTCATACTAAGTCATTGCCTAAGTATGTTGCACATAACATGAGAGGACCCAAACTAGTTTGGGTATCGTCAAAAAGTGGATGAATGTGTGTAGGTACCATGGCATTGGAGGCTTGACTCAAATGATTTCACATTGATTATCATATATTGAGTCAAGTAGTGAAGCTTAATGCAATCCTATCCCAATGCCAAGCCAAGAATTAGTGAAGTCCAAGAGCTATCAACATACAAGTGAAACATTCATATTGTGGATGATCTATTGATATATTTGATGGCTTACAAAGATATGAGTTGAAGCCTGCTAATTGGATGATCACGATCCAACCAAGGTATCTCTCTTGTTGATCATTTCATTTGGGTGCATATGAGTTTATTGAATTGGATACATATGCAATATTGCTTGCCACGAGATGTTTGAATGGATAAATGTGTAGTAATCAAGTTTGGATTGATTTGAGTTGAATAAATTCATAAGATGACTTTTAATAAGTGGATTGAATGGATTTATGTCTTATGAAAGTATTCAAACAAGTTGATTTCAAGTTTGATTCACATTTGATGAAGTATAGCTCAAGTGATTGAAATATGTCCTAAATTGCAAAATCTGAAGTGAACTGTGATCTTAGCAATGTTTGAGTGATCAAAACTTATTGAATTGGATGAAAATTGGTTTACATGCTCTAGACATATGGTATGAAATTATGTAGAAATTTCATGAGAATTGGATAAGAGATGCTTCAGTTTTGGACTAGATCTTGTCAGCTATAGTACATCAGTTTTCAGCATGTAGCAGTGGTAGAAGAATTAAAATCTGATAGCAATCTACAAGTAAAATGGAGCTCAATTTTTTATAGCTACTATATAGCTTAGTGAAGCACATCTCCACCGAAATTCGTGGCATTTGGATTTGTACATTGGGAGTTATGGATTTTTCATTAAAGGGTACAGAATCTGCCAGAAAAGTGACAATTATTGGATTGATCAAGAGTCACATTGATTGAAAGGTCCTTAAGTTTGAAACATGTTTACAAATATTTGAGGTACCTAAGTTTGATTTTGGATTCATCTAGAAGCATGACAAGCAAAGAGTACAAGGTCATTTAATTGTGGAGTGTACTTCGCACATATTTGGTACTCAAATTGAAGATCAAGACCAAGCTCAAGATGAAGATGAAGTTTAAGTTCTAGTGACTATTGAAAATTATTTGGTAGAAAGAAAATGACTTAAACAAGTGGAAAGAAAATGACTTAAATAAGGATTCATAGTTACTCATCAAATTAAACGCATCACTTGGATCAATCAACAAATTCATTTCAAGTGAGTGTCAAGAATGGTTCTTTGGAGAGACGTCACTTCTCCCTAGTGTAGGGGCTTGCCGCCTATGTGTAGGTAAACCAAGTGTGGTACTTTGAAGGCTAATATGAAAGTGGTGCTCCAAGGAACATTTGAGATGCTTAGTTGAAGCAATCAAAAGGGTTAATTAAGAAAAGCAAGCAACACCCAAAAGAGAGCAATTCATGATTATTCAAGTGGTATTCTCATGAAAGCATTGATCAAAATAAGAAGCAAGCCAACCACAACTCATGATAGTGCACTTGATCATAAGTGGTTCTCAATTCATATGGGTGACGAATAGACTTTATCTATGATGATTAGTCTTCACCAAGCTTATAATTGGACTTCATATTGCTATTGGAGAAATGAACTAGAATCTATGTGACTATCCTCTTCTCCAACATAGCAAAGGTATCATTATAATGTGCATGATCATTTCATCTCTTACTAGTATGCGGTTAGTGCATATAGTACATGCTTATAGGATCATGCATAACAAATGAAATATTTAAATTCATATCCTACCACTTTTGCTTGAATGATTAATTGAATCTAGTGGTAGTGTATGAGTTTGTTCATGAGCTAGTGAACCTAAGTACAAGATTTAATTTGGATTGCTAACAAGTAAAAAATACAACATTGGCAAGATAATCCTTGTAAGAGGTGTGAAGAAGCTTGTCATTGGTTCAAACCGGACTTGGAAGCTTAGGCAAATCAATTTAGTTCAAGTCAACTTAGAAGCTCATGATAAGCAACAAGAGTACAAGCACAAGACAATAATGCAAATGGATATCTAGCTTGGTTGTTTTAAGTGGTATCTAGACTCAAATGAGTTTTTTCATTAAGAATCCACAAGTGGTGTCTAGATCAACCTACAAGTGATATCCTACAAGTGGTACTCATAAAGATAGCAAATGTTCAAAAAATGATTTTTATTGACAAATCAATCATACATATGGTATCACATCTCTACACATGGTATCATTCATACAAGATGGTGGTTCCACAAGTGATCCTCAACTTTAAGTGATCATCTAATGAAGAATGCTTTCCTCATCTAGAAGAGCTCAAGATTATCAAGAGAATGACCCATGCTTGGACATAGGGGGAGGAGCCCCACTACAATTGGTATCAAGGTCACAAGATCCTACACATGGTGTCTAAAGAGCTATACAAGTGGTGTCCATCAAAAATGAAGATTCAAGTGTCAACCATCTACCCCACTGCAAGCCTTTGCATCAATGCGAAGCACACCTTTTATGGAAATTGATGATAAAGGGGGAGAGATTGTACAAAGATATGAAAGCCTTGGGAAAGATTGAGACAAAGAAGTAGAGTTTGGACATGGACATGGACAAAGAGGGAGCAACATTGAAGAATGTGAAGGGATAAAAATTCTTGATAAGAGAAGCACACAACTAGGGGGAGCAAGCTCATAAACTTTTGATTGATTGCATTTGATATGTGCATAGTAATGTGCTCGCTTGCATTGTATAAGTTTTAAATTTGATATGCATGCTTCTGTGGTGTATGCTAGTTATAGAATTTGATTGATAAAATGATAACTAGCATGCATTGGATGGTAGCTAGACTTGTATTTCTACATGTGGTACTAGAACCTTGCTTATAATGTTGAACTCATGGGGTTTCTAGTGTATTTGTTGTCTAGCTACTCATGGTGCTAAGGATGGTGTCAAAAGTGCAACTCTAATTGGTATCATGCATCAAAGGTTAACTATTTACACCTTAGCATCATTGGTAGTAATTACTCTCCCACAATTCTAATCTATGCATATGTGTGAGCTTTAAACCAAACACTCTAGCACATATGTAGGGGGAGCTAATACTACCAATTCGGGTTTGTGGTACTTGTCCAAAATCATTTACACATGGTAAAATTGCTTGGACAAGCAACATGAATCAATTTGAGCTTAATTTCCATATCTTTGTAGAGTTGTCATCAATTACCAAAAAGGAGGAGATTGAAAGGTCCTTGTTTGGTTTTGGTAATTGAGTGACAACCTAGGTGGACTAATACGTGGTTATGTGAGAATATACAGGAGATTAGTCCATAGGTGAATATATAATGAAGGAGCTCATTGCATATGAGACATGACATGGAGTGATGTGACTAAGGTGGAGAAGATTAAGATGAGGCTTGGCTTGATGGACCGGTTGCAAGAATGAAGGGCAAGTCAAAGGCTTTGAAGCACTGGACCGCGTGGCGGCATGCTTGAGCAAAGACTTGGTGCCGATGGACTGATGCAATGGTGAAGAGCAAGTGAGGGTCACATGATGATATGAAGTGGATCATATCATTGTTGATCATGTTGGTGCATGTGTTGCACGGACATTGGAGGAGATGGAATGGAATGCAAAAGGCAAAGGTATAACCTAGGGCATTTTATTTTACCAGTCATAGGTGTGTAGAGACATTGATGACCAGGTTTAGGATAGATGGCTGTACTATTAAGAGGGGCAAACTTGTTTGCATATTGGTCATCTAGTGCCACTCGAGTGATCTAACTTTGCATACATGTTAGGATCGAGTGGCATGGCAAGTTGAGTGGTTAACTCCTTGAAAAATGTTTCTAAAAAGCTAACACATGTGCACAAGTTGGTGAACACTTGGTGGTGTTGGCACATTTGCAAAGGAGAAGAAGTTGGTGAAGAAAAAGAGTTGAAAGCGCTGGTCACAGGATGACCGGACACGTCCGATATTTACCCAGGCTCAGGCAATCGACAGTGACCGGACGTGTCCGATATCTATACCAGACGCGTCCGGTATTTTGGCCAGACATGATCAGCTGAGGCATGTGACTGAACTATAGTTTGTGGAGATGACCGGACGTAGACAAAACACTTTCATGCATTAGGTCGTGGTGACATGGCGCGCAGGTGTTGATCCAAAGAGAATTGGACGTAGAGTCACGTCCGGTCATCATAGTTGGTCTCTGAACCTTTACTAGGGTCGACCGGACTCTAGCTAACTCAGCGTAAGGTCACGTAGAGGTGCGTTTGGTGTTTGGGCTGAGGAAGCTAGGGCGCAGGTGATCAAACTCCATGTGGGGTTGGTTCGATCATGGTCCTATGCATCTGATCAGGTGGTGTTCACATGTGTCAGAGCTAGCCGTTGGGCGCCAACGGCTACTTTGTTTGAAGGACATGTGTACGTCGAGCAGTGACTAGACGCAACAATCAGACGTGTCCGGTCGCCACACCGGACATGTTTGGTCAATGCGACTTCTGCGTAGTGAAGGGGTAATGGCTCTATTTGTTTATGGGGTTATTGTTGGTATAAATTAATGCACATAGAATAATCTGCAAGCGCACTAATATTATACTGATATAGCACTTCACCGGGAGTACCTAGTTTTATACCGAACTCGAGGAAACGTGTGTAAGAATAACCAAATCTAACTTAACCCAACTTCACAATCAAGGCTAGATAATAGGAGCATAGAGGAGATTGCTAAGGTTTTCTAGTTCTAACTTCGGTAAGCTTTGTCTTCTATTGTTCAATTCTGGGGATATTATAAGAGAAAACACAGGCAGAGTATGTTTCCTATAGTAATAAGGTCCTGCTAGGCCTACTAACAGGAGGTGGACTACAGAGGATTCAATAAGGCTATAAGTGTCACCCTCATGAGCTACCACCTGATCCAAAAAATAGGGTACATCCACGAGTAACCAAGTAAAAACACCACGCTTACACTACGAATACTACTTTGACCTAGGAGCTACAAGGATTAAAGTATTCAAAAGAGAGTCGCAAACCTGAAGAACAACATGAACAAGATGCTTACTTGAATTAGAAGTTGATTACTAGAGAAGTCTCAGAAGCAAGCTCAAGAAGAACTTGATCCGCCAGGGTACAAGCCATAGAGAGAGCACCGATAGGCCGAGACTCCTCCAAAACTCTTCCCTCCCACTCTATCTCTCTATCTCTAATACAAGACTAGATTCTATTAAGGACTAATTTCTCTTGATTGCTAGCTCTGATCCTAGTGGAAATATGAATTAGTGTTTCTGGCTTCTTAGCTCTCAGGATCAAATGCCTAGATGCCCTGGAGGGGGGGTGCAGGTAGGTATATATAACCCTATTGAATCATCCTGGACCCTAGGATCAAACTGACTTGAATAAACGGTGGAGATGCATCCTAGGAGGCGGTGGGGAACCGACATAATAAGGAGGCTGACAGGTGGTACCTACAGGGGCTGGGCGGCCTGCATGTGGGGCCGGTGGGCCCCACATGTTAGTGACATGTGCCCTGCTTTGGTGGAGAGCCTCCTGGAGTCTTCTAGAGTCTTCCCACGTCAGTTACACATAGAATTCCATAATTTCCTTTGACGAATAGGTTCTCCTTGGTGGTTTTTTTTATTAAATCCTACTGGAAACACAGATTCACCAAAACTCATGGAATTTGTTAGTTTAAACCCCTAGTTCTACATTGGTGATTCTTTTTAGCCATTTATGCAAGTTATATTGCCGGTTTGTGATGAATGTTAACTACCATCAACAAGTTCCCCCACACTTAAGCTTTTACTCATCCTCGATAAAAGGATGGATTACTCAAGACATAATCTTGGAACAAGACATCAACATAAAACTATTCCCAGTCATGCATGCACTGAAGAACGGAACAGCTTGAAATAGATCACCATCTTCGTTCTGTCAAGTCAATTGGAGAAATAGTTTAAGATTTTGAAAACAAAACATAGCTTACCTTCTTCTTTTGTGGTTCTCTCAAATCAGTCTGTATATATGGTATTTTTGGATCCTCACCAAGCCATTGATGACTTTGCCTTCTTTTTGCCTACTTCTAAAAGCTTATGTGGAGCTCAGGTAGGGATAAATATGAGAACATACATGCATTGCATATATTGTAAAGTCAAAACAAGGATCCAAGGAGAAAAATGTTATACTCTTAGATCAAGATGTGTATGTGTGGATATGTATATGGTGGCTATCCTAATTCTACTATACTCCTTGCAACATATCTCTTTTGCTTAAAACTTAGAAACTTTTGCAAGAAGACATGGGCTATCTTATTCATCTCTTTTCTCATTTCTTTTTTTCATGGTGGGCATCTGAGTACCCATTGTTTTAGATATCTCAGACACTTGCCCATTTTTTCCAATACTTTTTTTCTCTTTTCTTTCATGAATAACTTTTGCATAACCCATGCCTCTCTTTCTACAATTAAAACTTTTCAAAAGAGACAATTACAAGAACTTGGAGCATTTATCCTAACAAACTTATTTTTGTGTCTATTCCCAATATAGGAGTAGAACATTTTTGGGTGGATGGAAACCATGTTTTTACGTACCCCAGCGTAGGAGTAGTAGATACATGTGGAGTGTAAGTGATCTTGACCTTGAGAGCATGATAAGTTTCTCAACAAGGGTCACAAGGTTTGACCAAACTCAACACAATGACAAGTAGTAAATGTAGAAGGTTTCCTAATCTATCATATCATGTTTGGCTTTGGTAGAACATTTCTTACCACAAAGGAGAGGTGTAGCTATTCATTTTACTTTTTGAAATAAAATTCTCCAAATAATGAGACATCAAGAATCAAGTTCTCATTATTCTACTATATCTCATTCCGTAACAACTTAAGTAACATGGGGTCCCTAATAATAAGTTCCCAATAGTGGCATGACTTCTAGGAAAAGTGTTATGCGAGTCTATCCTTTAGTTATGACTGAAATAAACTTTCCTTAGGTTTTAAAGTTGTTTTATCAAAGGATTTTCATCTCAATTCGAAATGGGAAGCATAACATATGATAATAGAGTGTATTGGGCTCAAACCTGACCGTGGATGAAGTGTGAGGTGAGGCGGTGCTATGATGGGCTGGCCGGCCCAAAGAGGAGGCCGGGTGGCCTGTTCTAGGGGCTGCTCGAGGCCTGCTTCATTAGACGTAGTCCTTGATCCATTACTTTCAAAATTTTGTAATTTTCATGATTAAATTCTATCTTATTGTCGTGGTGTGTCTCCCCCACACTTGTTTTCCTGTATACCTTTATGCACAACATGTGGAGACATAATACATATCCAAAAGAAATAGAGAGCAGATAATAATAACACGACTTCATCGATCACTCTAACAATCTGAGCTAAACAAATAACCTAAACATACTAACTTTAAACACTTAACCTAAGCACTCATGCCTTATTATCGACTACCTAATTCTCACTTCCTCATCTTAGCAACAAAATGATTCAAAGCGTTAAGATCGTGTTATAGGCTCTTGTAATAGATGTGTTCTTCATCGATCCTTTGCTCTAAAGTATAGATAACATCACTCAAATCTTCAATCTTCTTCTCTAAAAGAGCAATGGTCATCCGTGGATGCTTCTCAACCTCTGGGATAGGTGGTGATGGTGCCTTCCTCTTCTTCTCCTTTGGGGAACAACCTTAATCTGATCTGGCATAGCTCAGACTCCATCAATGGTTGTACGAGGGGTGACTGACTTGTATTTTGCACATGTAACATCTCCAAACTTATTGGTCTTAACTCTAGTTAGCACCTCATGTCCCTTTGGAGGAAGGAGGTTGATCTCCTTTGTCACCTTGATCAGCTTCTGAATGTCTAGATAATGCTCTTGTTGGTGTGGAATGTCTTCAAGATGTGGACGTGGTGGTGGTGGAGCGATTAACGGATGACAGATGGCTTGGGCAAAGTAAGGCTGGCTTGAGTGAATGGGAGTAACTTCTAGAGGAACGATGCTTAGCACAAGTGCATCGGGCTTCTTGCTAAGATCAGCTCCATAGGGGATGATCTCTTTGTTAGTCATGGGGACTAGAAAGGAGGAGAGATTTGCCGCTGTTGGAGAGAGGAGGTTTTGATAGGATGGCTATGGAGGCAAGTAGGGGCTCATTTATATAAGGGGGAAACAACTTGCAGCAGGGGTCAAGATCTATCCATAAAGGGTCTCGTAACAAGGAAAAACTGAATGCGGTGAAAAACTACGGGATTTTAACAAGGAAGAGTCTAGAAGGTACGAGAGAGTTGACCTGCTCATGAGGAGACAAACAGGTGGGTCGACTGGCATAGGGGTGGGGCTAGCTGGCCCCACATGGTGGTGACTCGCGGTGATCTTTCTTACGTCAGTTTCTAATCCTTATCTAATCTCGAAAAGTATATTTTCATGTTATGAAACGTAAAAAGGATGGAGAAGGTGTAAATCTATGGTAAAATCAGAAAATCTACCTCATCCAAATCCTTAGGTGGTTTTTTAGGTTCTAGAAAGATCTTGAGACAGTGGCCATTTACCTTAAATAATGTACCTTCATCATTTTGAAGTGTTACCGCTCCATGCGACGAAGTGCTTATCACCTTGAATGGTCCTTTCCATTTACTTCGAAGTTTTCTGTGCCCAAATAATTTAACCCTAGAATTAAAAAGTAATACCTTATCTTCGGGGGTGAACTTCTTCTTCTTGATCCTCTTGTCATGCCATCTTTTGGTTCTTTCCTTGCATATCTTGGCATTGTGATATGCTTTTTCACGCCATTCATCAAGGTCAGAGAGTTGCATCTTCCTCTTGGTTTGTGCAGCTTCAAATTCCATGTTCCATCGCTTGATAGCCTAGTGAGCCTTGAATTCTAACTCAACAGGTAGATGACAAGTCTTTCCATAGACAAGTTGGTATGGTGACATCCCAAGTGGTGTTTTATAGGCTGTTCTGTAAGCCCATATGCATCGGGTAGCCTATCCTTCCATGCAGCCCCCATCTCGTTGGCTGTCTTTTGTAGAATGTTCTTGATTTGTTTGTTTGATGTTTTTACTTAGCCACTTGTCTGAGGGTGGTACGGAGTAGCGACATTGTAACAGGATCCCATGCTTCATCAAGTAGTTGTGGAAGTTCTTGACAGTGAAGTGAGCTCCTCCATCACTAATCGCCATCCTTGGAACTTCGAATCTTGGAAATATTGTTTCTTCAAATAGTTTCTTGGAGTTCTTCACATCAGCAACTCTACATGGCATGGCTTCAACCTACTTGAAGACATAGTCAATTGCCACTAAGATATACTCATAGCTCTTTGACTTTGGAAAATGTCCCATGTAATCGATTCCCCAAACATCGAAGAACTCTATTTGGAGGTTGTTGGTGAGTGGCATGGCATCTCTCGAATTGATATTCCTGTGCCTCTGGCATGCTCCACATCTCTGGATAAAATCCTTCCTATCTTCATACAGGGTTGGCCAAAAGAATCCACTTTGCCAGATCTTCGAATGAGTGCGGAATGCACTATAATGTCCTCCATATGGTGATGAGTGGCAATGTTCGATGATCTTAATGTCTTCTTCTGCCGGTACACATCTTCTAAGTAGGCCATCAGAGTAGACTCGGAAGAGGTACGGCTCATCCCATATGTGGAGACGACTTTCGTAGATGAGCTTTCTTTTGTTCTCCCCTGGTGGTACATAACCTGCAACCATAAAATTAACAATATTTGCGTACCAGGGGTCGGATTTTGAGACTTTGAAGAGCATGTCATCCCACAGTGAATCATTGATGGGTAGTTCCCATGAATTCTCAAACTGCATTCTAGATAAGTGATCAACAATAGAATTTTCTACTCCCTTTTTATCTTTTATTTCTAAATCAAATTCTTGGAGTAACAAAATCCATTTAATTTTTCTGGGTTTAGCATCTTTGTTAGTGAGTAAGTATTTTAAAGCAGCATGATTAGTATAAACAATCCCCTTAGCTCCTACTAAGTAAGATCTAGACTTATTAATAGCAAAAACAACAGCCTTAGAGTTCTTTTTCAGTTGTTGCATAATTAAGTTGAGGTCTTGTCAAAGTTTTGCAAACATAAGCAATTGCATGATGTTTTTATCTTTTGTTTGTCCCAAAACTGCCCCCACAACATAATCACTAGTATCACACATAATTTCAAAAGGTAGCGACCAATCAGGGGGTTGAATGATTGGTGCAGAGATGAGTGCTTTCTTAAGAATGTTAAAAGATTTTAAGCATGCATCGTCAAATTCAAAGGGAACAACCTTGGCCAAAAGATTTGTAAGTGGTCTAGCAATATGAGAAAAATCTTTTATAAAGCAGGCGGTAAAAACCAGCATGACCAAGAAAACTACAGATCCCTCTGATATTTACAGGAGGAGGTAATTGTTCAATTACTTTAATTTAAGCTCTATCTACCTGAATCTCTCATTCGGACACTAAATGTCCAAGCACTATGCCTTCTCTAACCATGAAATGATATTTTTCCCAATTAAGGACTAAGTGCTTTTCTTCACATCTTTGCAAAACCTTGTCTAAATTTTCAAGACAATCATCAAAAGTTTTTCCATAAACAGAAAAGTCATCCATGAAAACTTTCATGATTTCTTCAATCATATCAGAAAATATAGACATCATGCATCTTTGAAAAGAAGCCGAAGCATTACATAGTCCAAAAGACATTCTACGATAAGCATAAGTTCCATATGAACATGTAAAAGTGGTTTTGCTTTGGTCATCTAGGATGGATCAGAATCTAGTGATAACCGGAATACCCATCATGGAAACAGAAGAAAGAGTGATTCGCTAGTCGCTCCAATATTTCTTCAATGAAGGGCAACTGGAAAATGATCTTTCTTTGTTGCCTTGTTAAATTTTTGGTAATCAATGCACATCCGCCATCCAGTGAAGGTTCTTTGGTGGATTAATTCATTCTTTTCATTTTTATCAACAATCATGCCTCCCTTTTTAGGCACAACTTGAACAGGGCTTACCCACTCGCTATGCAGGCACAGGATAGATGATCCCAGCATGTAGGAGTTTCAAAACCTCTTTCTTAACTACCTCTCTTATCGCATTATTAAGCCTATGCTGTGGCTCCCTAGAAGGTATAAAGTTAGGATCTATAGGGATGCGATGGGTGAAAAGAGTAGGGCTAATTCCCTTAAGGTCTTGGAGCGAGTAGCCAAAAGCAGAATGATGCTTTTCTAGGATCAGTTATCAAGCGAAGGGATTCTTCCTAGGAGAGTTTATCACTTATGATCATAGGAGAATCCTGATCATTATTGAGAAAAGCATATCTAATACTAGAAGGTAGGGGTTTAAGCTCAATGGTGGGCTTAGGTGGTTCTAGCAATTCATCTAGAGGTTCAGGGTCTATAGGATTTTCATCTTCCTCATCGATGAAGAACTGGGAATCATCTTCAAGGTTGGGTTCGATCAAATTATCAAGAGATGCAACCTTAACCTCTTCCATTGGGTCTTCCTTGAGTCTTGGCTCACTCTCAGCATTTAGAGAATGAGTAATGGGTATAGAAAGCTTAAAGTTTTTCCCAAGTGTTATATTCAATTTCCCCGATTGTCCTTCTTGGATAAGTCTTTCAATTGGTTTTCCTATCAACAGGTCAAACTCAATAATATCAAAGATATAGAGGCTCAACAAAACCTTAGTTCCTTTTACCTAGATATGAAGGACATACAATATCCCCAAACTCAGAAGAATGTGTCCTGAAAGACTTTTCAACAACTTTGTTGTTGGGGTTAATGGCATGTGTTTCAATAAATCATGAGCAAAAGATGCAGACATAATATTAACACCCACAACTAGATTATAAAGAGCATCGAAAGGAGCTTTGTTGATTTGGCAATGAATGAAAATAGAAGGTGAATCTAAGTGAATCACATCAGAGGAAAACTCTGATTCTTCTAGCCATTCATTGCTTATAATGGATACAAGCTCTATCATAGTCTTTTTTAGGAAAGCATCCTCAGAAGCAGTCTAAAGGTTCTTCATGAGATGAGGATTTCCTAGACTTCTAGGGTCTCCTCATTGTATGATGATTCGAGGTATTTCCATATTCATCAAAAAGTTCATCCTCGAATTCAAGCATGAAATCTGAAATTGGAGTTTCCTCCTTTTTCAGTGGTACAGGATTTAGGACAATTGAAGTTGGTGATGGGTTTGGTAAACGTTTGGGTTTAGCTATCTAGGATTCTTCTTCTATTGGCTTCTCTTGAACTTCTTCAGGGATGTTCTCTAAGATTTTCGTAAGAATGCTCCTTCTCGAATTGGAGGAGACATGCAAGAATGAGCCTCTTGAGGCCAGCAGTGTAGGAGCTTCAAAACCTCTTTCTTAACTACCTCTCTCATCGCATTATTGAACCTATGGTGTGGCTCTCTAGAAGGTATAAAGTTAGGATCTGTAGGGATGCGATGGGTAAAAAGAGTAGGGCTAATTCCCTTAAGGTCTTGAAGCGAAGTAGCCAAAAGCAGAACGATGCTTTTCTAGAACAGTTATCAAGCAGAGGGATTCTTCCTAGGAGAGTTTATCACTTATGATCATAGGAGAATCCTGATCATTATTGAGAAAAGCATATCTAAGACCAGAAGGTAGGGGTTTAAGCTCAATGGTGGGCTTAGGTGGTTCTAGCAATTCATCCAGAGGTTCAGGGTCTATGGGATTTTCAGTCTTCCTCCTCGATGAAGAACTAGGCATCATCTTCAAGGTTGGGTTCGATCAAATTATCAAGAGATGCAACCTTAACCTCTTCCATTGGGTCTTCCTCGAGACTTGGCCCACTCTTAGCATTTAGAGAATGAGTAATGGGTATAGAAAGCTTAAAGTTTTTCCCAAGTCTTATATTCAATTTCTCCGATTGTTCTTCTTGGATAAGTCTTTCAATTGGTTGTCCTATCAAAAGGTCGAACTCAATAATATCAAAGATATAGAAGATCAACAGAACCTTAGTTCCTTTTACCTAGATAGGAAGGGACATACAATATCCTCAAACTCAGAAGAATGTGTCCTGAAAGACTTTTCAACAACTTTGTTGTTGGGGTTAATGGCATGTGTTTCAATAAATCATGAGCAAAAGATGCATACATGATATTAACACCCACAACTAGGATTGTAAAGAGCATCTGTTTACACCAAGATTTGGAAGAAGAATTGCAGGAACTCGAAAGCTCCCAAGATCATGTCATCAAGAAATCGATTGCATGAAGGTTAGCATCAGCTGATTCGAATGCAGCACTAGAATTAGCTCTCTTTAGATAGCGCCAGCATATGATAACAAAAGCTACGATCGACGCCAAGAAGAACATGTTGGACTCTAGAAAAAGGAAAAGATTAGGGTCCAAGGTATCTTAAATTAGGAATGTTTTCTCTTAGGCCAAAAAATTGTGACTGAGTCAGTGCTTAAGTAGGATTCATGCATAGGTTCCGGGTATAAATATTGGACCCCGGCTATTGTAAGAGGACACACAATCAATCAAATCATGTTACTTACTTTTTTTCGTCTCTGGCCACCCCTTCGGAGTAGGAGTAGAGTAGATCTCAGGTGAGTTCTTCAGCAAGAAGGGCTGCATCAGGTCCGGTCGACCTCCGGCTTATCTGTAAGTACCGTCATGGCTTATACTTCTGTTCGTACGGCTGCATCAATCCAGTCGACCTCCACTACGACTCTGGCATAAGCTAGTTATTGACTCTTGTTTAGTTCAAGTAAGACTACATCGATCCAGGTCGACCTCCACTGCTTGAACTAGATTAAGGTCAAGTTATCAGATCTATCTAAGGGTGGCGTCCTTCGGATAGATTCATTAAGTTACGGATATTGCTTATTGCTTTCATTATTTATTCAATTACAGCAATATCACTTTGCTCGATTGGGATTAATCTAGATTGGCCTTATATCCTGTTTAACCCATCATTTATTAATCTAAACTGATCTAATCTGCACCTTAAACGATGAGTTATGTTTTATTGGTTGTTTTATGTCAATCTTGATCGTGCATAGTAGTGCGGTTAAGGCATGTCTGGTCTTGAATAGATCTATTGGCTAACAAAAATTGTTCCATGGTCCGTTATTACGGCCTGTGTGATTTTGCCTCACACCCCATTGTTAGCACCGTGGAGTGGGGATCGTTATTTGATAGATCTGTTCCTAATAGGGCATGCCCTTAATTGTGCGCTATGCCTGAATTGGCTGTTTTAGCCAATATCGAGTGTTTTCACATATGCTAGTTCACAGTCACGAAACCTGTTGAAGTAAAGATAGGTTGAAAGATGTGTTAGCCCCATGATCTTATTATTGTATTACGGCCTGCATGAATTCTGCCTCATGCCCCACTAATATTAGTAATAAGTTTGGGTCATTGAATTTATTACTGTTTCTATGGCCTACATGATTCTGCCTCATGCCCCACTAGGTCATAGCGATAGATGATATCTAATATGTTCATAGATTTATCTCTATTAAATGGTTAAATGATGATGGACTAAATTTTCATATTAAAAAAGGGATTCGGTTACTTGCAGTCATTGGCTTAGCATAAACTGATTAGTGTTCACATCCTATTGCCATTGACTAAGATTTGTCTAAATAACAATATTCATCCTGAATGATAACCAATTTTTCTTCCATAACTCCATGAGCTTTTACTGATTTATTCTTATGAGTATGCTGGAATCGGCTATTTAGTCGATCTCCTTCCACATCGGCTCTCAGAGCCACACATTCGATACTGTCTAGCAACACCGGCATGTTCCACCTTAAATTACTGATTAGCTTTCTCTCCTTGTCAATTGTAGGGATCAAATTGACTGGCACATCTCGAGAGGAGTGCGTAGGATCGATAATCCCTATGCTGAAGCTAGGCGGATCTCCAGCTCCATCGAGCGGACCCTTCTAGCTTCCTCGTGTGCCTTGGCATGGGATGAAATTTTCGTGTTGACACACATTCTGGCACGCCCGGTGGGACCCCACAATCATCATGGCGACTTACAACAACAATGACATCCTTATGGTACCATATGAAGACCTACCAGATGGGGATAAAGATGTCATCGACAAAGCTATAGAAGAATTTTAGAACAAGTGTTTGTTGTCCTACACCAAAACACATGACAATACAATTGTTCAGAAATATCCACTACCCAAAGTTCTATTGCATGGGCAGACAGATGCAGATGAGACTGAAGGACAGACGTTTCTTCAAGGAAGCTATAAACAAGTCTGTTCATGATGCCATATCGAACCATAATGAAATTTTCTTGAACACATTCCATGACACCATGAAAGAGGTGTTTCATAGGTTTTCAGTTGATCAGGTTGGACTGGCTTATTACAACATTCCACATCCATTGACTCAAGGGACTAATCAGACTGGCACCAGCCATGAAGAAGCAGCACAAGTTGGTAATGATGATGTCTAGGTAGTTCAAAGTTCATCTGAATAAGCTCAAGGTGTTACTACAAATCAGATACAATATAATCCTAGATCGTCAGTGTAGCATGTGCAACAGTCGGCAGGGCAAGGTCAGGACTAGGTGATTAATTTTGGCACATCAGGCCACATACCATTGTCGGCTCAAAAAATAGCACCATCAATTCAAAGGATCCATAGAGATATAGATCCTAATGTCTATAACCAGAGACTTCAAGCAGCAAACTAGCAAAGGACCTAGTAGATAAAGATTCCACGGGGGTATCATTATGGCACAGATTATAACACCCTTCACATGATTCCGAATCCGGGGTATCAAGGCACATGGGATTTCAATCCACAGATGAGTCAGCAAGTGCAGAGAAATCCAAATTCACATGCTGATGAGTTGTTGCTAAAGGTGATCGAGATGATGAAGAATCAGTTCGGTCTGAAGCCAAAAGGGCTGACCTTCTTGTACAAACGCCCATATCCAGAATAGGTATGATTTGGTCGCTCTTCCTACAAATTATAGGCTCCCAGAGTTTGCTAAGTTCACTGGCCAAGACAGCACAAAGTACAATAGAACATATCAGTCGGTATCTTACACAGTTGGGCGAAGCATCCATTGAGGAGGCCCATCGAATTTGTTTCTTCTCCTTGTCCCTGTCAGGGCCAGCCTTCACTTAGTTTTCATCGCTGCCAATCAACTCCATTGCCAATTGGGCTGACCTTGAAAAAAAATTTCATACATATTTTTATACTAGGACTGGAGAAAAGAAGATTACCGATTTGACAACTATAAGGCAGAAAACTAACGAATTGGGCACTGAGTTTCTTCAGAGGTTTCGAGAGACTTAGGAATTTGTGCTTCTCGTTAAATTTGGCTGATGATCAACTAGCCGCTTTGGCCGTTCAAGGGATGCTGCCAACATGGAAAGAAAAATTGCTGGGACACGAATTTGATAACTTGGGTCAATTGGCTCAACGAGTGGCGGCGCTCAATAGCTAATTCCAGAGTATGCATAGAGATACCCAATTCTAGAAGAGTACCACAGTGGCCAAAGCTTATAATCCATATTCAGTCGATGACGGCTATGAAGATGAAGAAGAGTAGGTTGCCACTGGCTGAATGGAATTAGGGCAAAAAGATAGTAATGGTGTCAAATCCTTGGGGAAGAGGAGTCGAGGAGAGCTATGACTTTGATGTCACAAAATCAGACAAGCTCTTTGATTTCTTGCTTGAGAAGGGACTAATCAAATTGCTCGATAATCATGTTATATTGCCCCCTGATCAGTTGAAGAATAAGAAGTTCTACAAGTTCCATAACACTACTTCTCATTCCACTAATGAATGCAGAATTTTTTCAACAACATATACATAGGGCTATTCAGCAAGGAAGACTCAAATTTGATACGCCTCAGAAAATAAAGTTTGATGATAATCCTTTCCTAGGAGATCAAAACATGGTCGATGCTAGACTGCTCAAAGGAAAGACTAAGGTCCTGACATCAACCAAATCAAAAGAAGCTAGAACAGTCGATCCCGAAGATGCAAATATCGGATGATGAGTACAAGGAAATTAGAAGACGTCGCGACAAGCAAAAGAGCCGATATGAGCATGGAGAAACGCCAAAAGATGGGGCAACAAAACCACGGGTTACATCTTTAACTCTATTTAATAAATGGCAGTGGCAGAAGGAAAAGGATTACCAACGTTGGTTAGAAGAACAAGAATACCAACGTCAATAGGAAAAAGAGAGGTATGAAAGAAAGCAAGCTGAATCACATTGGAATTATCCTTTCTTCAGACATTGCTGGAACAAAGGTTTGAAGTTGCCTACCTAGGAATAACTGTCTAGAGTGCAGTGATCAATATTAGGAGTTTAGGCAATCTCAAGCCAACCGCCGGTCTATCCATGCTCAAGATGCATATCATTATAATAACATGGATCGACGCTTAAAAATGGAAGTGTTCATAATCAGCTTGGAAAAAGGGTTGTTGATCAAAACTGGGCGGATTATGAAGAAGAAGGTAATGAAGAAACATATGTTTGGCTAGGAAGACCAATGGTGTCCAGGAGGTTTGATAAGAAGCCAGAAGAGAAGGGTGCAAAGCCTAAGGAACAGAGAGTTGGAACAGGCTCAAGCATCTGGTAAACCTCAAGTATGGCATTCTAAGCAAACAACCGATAGAAGGCAACCATCGGCTAATATTCAAATGACTTTTCTGTTGCCATCAGAGTTCAGAGCTCTAGCAGATCAAGAAGTGTACTCAGATTTTGATGAATCAGAGTATGAGGAGATAGTTGCCAAGCTAACAGTTATACAGCATGCTATATTTGATAAACCAGTCAAGCATCGGCACTTAAAGGCTTTATATGTGAAAGGTTTTGTTGATGGGAAGCCGATGAACAAAATGTTGGTGGACGGAGGAGCTTCTGTCAATCTCATGCCTTACACCACTTTTCGTAAACTTGACAAGGGACCAAGAGATCTAATTGAGACCAACATAATGCTTAAAGACTTTGGGGGTAATGCGTCTAAGACCCGGGGGGCAATGAACATTGAACTAACAATCGGGAGTAAGACTGCTTACCACGTTCTTTGTCATCGATGGAAAAGGGTCATACAGTTTATGTGAACTATTGTGTACCATCGACCATCCATCAGTGTTTGATTCAATGGCATGGAGATGATGCTGAGCTGGTTCGCGTTGATGAGTCTATGAGTATCGCAACAATCGATCCAGTCTTTTGGGAACTAGGAGACTTCGAATGCTTTTCTGGCCAGATATGGGAAGGAGGCTTCATTAGAGTCAATAATGAAAGCCAATAGCCGATCCAAGCAGTCGACTTTGAAATTTTGTCTTAATGGATAATCTAATAGATGGCAAACTAGGATATAGCTTCACGTCGGCCGATGAATTAGAAGAAGTAGATATTGGTTTTGGAGATAGACCTAGGCCGACGTATGTAAGTGCCAAGTTGGATCCTGAGTATAAGCAAGAGTTAGTTGATTTATTAAAGGAATTTAAAGACTATTTTGCTTGGGAATACTATGAGATGCCTAGTCTAGACCGATCAATTGTTGAACTTCGGTTGCCAATCAAACCTAGATATCAGCCGTTTAAATAAGCTCCAAGTAGAGTCAACCCGAACGTGCTTGATGATATAAAAAAGGAGACTGAAAGGTTACTGGAAGCAAAGTTTATCCGACCATGCCGATATGCAGAGTGGACATTGAATGTTGTCCCTGTGTATAATAAGAATAGAAAATTAAGAGTTTGCATCAATTTCAGGGATCTAAACAAAGCCACACCCATGGATGGTTATTCGATGTTGATAGCTGATATGTTAGTATATGAAGCAGCTGGGCACAAGGTTATTAGCTTCATGGATGGCAATGCAGGATATAACCAAATTTTCATGGCCGAGGAAGACATAGCAAAGACCGCTTTCAGGTGCCCCGACACAATCGGTTTATTTGAGCGGGTTGTGATGACCTTTGGTTTGAAGAATGCTGGTGCAACTTATCAAAGGGTGTGGGGGTATTAACCCCTATACCCTTACGGCTAAGCTTGGGCTGGCCCGGATCGATGGGTTCAGTCCACCCGAAAGATGACGTGCGGCCCAGTTAACCTGATCGGAGTCCCGCACAAGGAATCAAGATGGATTTGGCGACCAAGCAGGATCCTGGTCGGTTAGAATAGGAATCCTTATCCGGCCACATATGGCAATTGTAACTGACTAGGATTAGTTTCCGGATCTATAACCCTGCCCCCGGGACTATATAAGGTGGGCAGGGGACCCCTCTAAAAAACATCTCTCATTGACATACAACAATACAAATTAGACGCAGGACGTAGGTATTACGCCTTCTTGGCGGCCGAACCTGGATAAAACCTCGTGTCTGTCTTGCGTCACCGTCTTGTTTGGGGCTTGCGCACCTGTCTGCCGATAATCTACTACCTTGGGCATACCCCTAGGTAGACTGCCGACCATATTTCGTCGACAGTGGCGCGCCAGGTAGGGGGTGTGCATACTACTCTCCAAGCAAACAAGATGGTCATCATCTCCGGCTCCATGGCTACGCCCAACGGCCTCACGTTCACCATCGGCCAGATCACTTGGACCACCGGCCCTGACGTCTCCATCACCATGACCGAGGCGTGTATTCAACCCGCGCCGACGACTACTTCACCTGCATCGGCTACGGCTCCGACCACAGTGAACGCGGCTCCGACCACGGTGAACACGGCTCCAACCACGGTGAACACGGCTCCGACCACGACGAACACGGCTCCGACCACGATGGATCTGGCTCCGACCACGGTACATCTGGCTCTGACCACGCCTACAGCCACGCCGACAACCCGTCATCCGCTTCCCCGCTACGGAGGGAAGCAGATCGACGACACCGACCTGCTCGACTCCATCGATTGGGTTGGCATCAAACTCGCTGAAACCCTAGCTCTGGTAAGTACGATTCAAAGCCAACCTAACGAGCAGGTAACAGCTCCCCACAACAGATCTATCCGACCAGCTCGGGCCAGTCGTCCTGCACGGCTTGGAACAGATCTTGTGGTCGTATCTACTCCTGAGGGGCGCTCCGCTCGTCGCCAGCCAGCCTTCGCGACGGGCCTCCGACTCTGCGAGTACGAAGTCCCGACGGAGAACCACCAGGTCCAGCCCTACGGCCTGTGAAACGCCGCCTCCAGCTACGCGTACAACCTACGACGCCGCTCGGATCTATGTCCTATACACCGATCTCGTCCGAAGCCATGCAACATCATCAACATGGTCTGGATTGAAGATTATCAAGAAGGATCTGTCCACACAGTCCGAGAGGGTGACTCCAGCTCCTCATCCGGCATCGCATCCAACGCATCTGTCCACACCGAGCTTCAGCGTCACGAAGATGAAGGCGTCAAATACGATCTGGATCTACCAGACCACGCCTCGGGTTTCCCCCAATTTCCGTCTTTCCCGCCAAGACGAGGGGATTTGATCCATGTTGTCAGCAACGACGAGCCGCCAGTAGTTGGTGAAACAGAACAAGAAAAGACTGCACGCGAAGCACGCAACATTGACCGGTTTAATCGCCGGCAAATCGAAGCTGAAGCAGACCAGGAGGCACGGCGCATAAGGATCCAACCGCGCGACCTCAACAATGCTTTCGACAGGGTGGGGGACAAACAAGTCTTCAAGACCCCAAGCGCCAACGTAGCCGTTGCCATGGCGACAATGCAGCGGCTGCCCAACACTCCAGAAACCCAAGCAGTCCGTGATGACATACAAGCTTATCTGACGGCTGCTATGGCTCAGACCGTAGAGATGAATCAAGCCCGGGCCCCATCCGTTTCAGTGGAATCAAGCCACAGCCGCCAATACTCAAGTCGCTCACAGCCGCTCAACCGACGTGGCTCGCGCAACAACGACCCGTCGGACAATCGTCAAGGCGGAAACGGTGGTCATGATGGTGGTCGGGACGAAAACCGTCGCCGAGAGGATAACCGTCACAACGTTCGAGGTGACAACCGCCGAGATAACCACGACAATCGCCGTGATAACCACGGTCATAGGGCTAGTCCAGATGGCAATCGAGATCGCCACGACGGCAATAACGATCTTCGCCATTACCTCGGTGGACGTGATCTGCATGCTCGCATCAACCAGAGAGCCAACGATTGTGCATCCCATGAAAGCTATCGCCGTATGGAGTATGACACCGCCCACGGCCCATTGGGTCTGAAGCAGTTCACTCCACACCTTCGCCAAGTCATATGGCCCAAGAATTTCAAGCTCGAGAAACTTCAGAAGTACGACGGCAAGGAAAACCCCGAATTATGGGTCATGCTCTACGAAACCGCGTGCCGATCAGCCATGGCTAACGAGCACGTTATGTCTAACTACTTCCCAGTCGCCGTTGGTCATGCAGGTCACCAATGGCTAGTCAGCTTGCCGGCGAACTATTTTGATTCTTGGCAGGAGCTCAAGCAGGCCTTCATCGACAATTTCATCGCTACTTGTGAACAACCCGGCAACAAGTACGATCTGCAACGGATCCGAGATCGGAAAGACGAACCACTGCGCGAATACGTTCGGCGTTTCTCGGAGATGCGCATCAAGGTCCCATCAATCTCCGACAATGAAGCAATCGAGGCTTTCGTCACCGGCCTCCGCTTCCACGACGCCCTAAGAGACAAGCTCCTCCGGAAAAGACCTGAGTCAGTCACAGCGCTCTTGGCCACCGCTAAGAAATACGCGGACGCTGACGACGCTAAAAAGATAATCGTCGAAGAAGCAGCAAGGGTTCCACGCTCCGACCACCCTCCACGCCGCGACGATTACCGCGGCAACCGTGGTCGGAACGACAATTTTGACCGCCGCAACCAGCGCAACGACTCCCGCGACCACCGTGATCAACGTAATCAGCGGCGCAACCGCCGTGACGATTACAGGAGCAAGCGTGCTCGGGAAGACGACGGCGAGGTCAATACTGTGAAAAAGGGCGGCGGACGTCGTAACTACGAGGACGACTACGCCAAAGCATTGAAGGGCCCCTGCTAGCTCCATCCCAAGTCGAACCATACCATGGAGAATTGTCGCGTCCTCAAGACTATCTACACGCGCCAACAGGCTCCTGATATGTCCGACAAGCCTAATGACGTGAGGGCACAGCGCAACGAGGACAACGACGACGACGATGTAGATCCTCATCATAAATACGTCAAGCCGACTGATCGCGTGCACACCATCATCGGCGGCAAGGTGTCCATTGAGACCAAACAAGAACGCAAGCTGCTCGCCCGCGCTTGCTTGAACGTGGCAAAGAACGACAACCTTCTTACCGATCCGCGGCTTCCTCCGTGGTCTCACCGTGAAATCTACTTCAGCAGGAAGGACCAATGGGCCGCCATACCCGAGCTAGGGCGTTTTCCCCTGGTCCTCGATCCTTGTATCAACAAGGTTCAGTTCGACAGGGTACTGATCGACGGCGGTAGCTCCATTGATATACTGTTCAAGAACAGCCTGCCCGCTCTGAAAATAGCCCAGGCGGACCTGAAGCCGTACGAGGCACAGTTCTGGGGCGTTCTCCCCGGACAGAGCTCCACACCTGTCGGGCAGATCACGCTACTTGTGCAGTTTGGGACTCCGGACCACTTCCGCACCGACTATGTCAACTTCGTGGTCGCTGATTTCGACGGCACCTACCATGCTATTCTTGGTCGACCGTCGCTCACCAAGTTCATGGCCATACCTCATTACAGGTATCTGGTGCTCAAGATGCCTACTGAGAAAGGAGTTTTAACCCTCAGGGGCAACGTATACGCAGCTTATACCTGTGAGGACGACAGCTTCAAAATAGCAGAGGCCCACGACCTCTCTATTCGCATGGCCGAGACCATGCTCGACGCTAAGAAGACCACGGCCGACCACTTGGAGATCCCAGAGCTCGAGGCTCCACGCAAGAACATCAGATCCAAGGAGCACAAGACGATCCAGCTGGTCGAGGGCGATCCCAGCAAAATGGCCCTCATCGGGGCCGACCTGGATCCCAAATAGGAAGACGCGCTCGTCAGGTTCTTGAGGGGCAACGTGGATGTGTTTGCATGGAAACCTTCCGACATGCCCGGTGTACCTCGGGACTTGATTGAGCACTCCTTAAATGTCAACAGCAAAGCCAAACCAATCAAGCAGAAGCTACGACGGTTCGCTCGCGACAAAAAGGAGGCGATTAGGGTAGAAGTTACACGGCTTTTGGCAGCCGGATTTATCAAAGAAGTGTATCATCCGGAATGGTTAGCCAACCCGGTTCTTGTACGCAAAAAGAATAATG
The DNA here is from genome assembly GCF_019320115.1 of Miscanthus floridulus. NCBI lineage: Eukaryota > Viridiplantae > Streptophyta > Magnoliopsida > Poales > Poaceae > Miscanthus > Miscanthus floridulus. The sequence continues at coordinate 83,527,077 of NC_089589.1, forward strand.
AATGGAGAATGTGCGTTGATTACACTGATCTCAACAAACACTGCCCTAAGGACCCCTTTGGCTTACCTCGCATAGACGAGGTCGTAGATTCAACCGCCGGTTGCGAGCTGCTTTCCTTTCTCGATTGCTACTCTGGTTATCACCAGATCGCTCTCAAAAAGGACGACCAGATCAAGACATCTTTCATCACGCCTTTCGGCGCCTACTGCTACATGACTATGTCGTTCGGGCTCAAAAACGCCGGTGCTACCTACCAACGCGCTATACAGGCCTGCCTCAACGACGAGATAAAAGACGGCCTCGTCGAGGCTTACGTCGACGATGTAGTTGTCAAAACCAAGGAAGCACATACCCTTGTTGACAATCTGGAATGCACCTTCGCAGCCCTTAATACGTTCCAATGGAAATTAAACCCAAAGAAGTGCATCTTTGGTGTCCCTTCTGGCATATTGCTCGGCAACGTCATCAGTTACGACGGCATACGCCCTAACCCGAAGAAAGTCAAAGCTGTCTTAGACATGAAGCCCCCAAAAAAGGTGAAGGATGTCCAGAAGCTCACTGGCTGCATGGCTGCTCTAAGCCGTTTCATATCAAGATTAGGAGAAAAAGGACTACCGTTCTTCAAACTGCTCAAATCGTCCAAGAAGTTTGAGTGGTCGGAGGAAGCAGACGCTGCCTTCACACAGCTGAAACAATACCTCACGTCACCTCCGGTACTTACTGCTCCCAGAGAAGACGAAACTCTCCTACTTTACATTGCGGCAACCGATCGGGTGGTTTCCACTACAATGGTGGTCGAGCGCGACGAGCCGGGCCACGCCTACAAGGTACAGCAGCCAATTTATTTCATTAGTGAGGTACTCAACGAATCCAAGACCAGGTACCCACAGATTCAGAAATTGCTCTATGCCATACTGATAACATCCCGAAAGTTGAGACATTACTTCGACGGATATTGTGTGGTGGTCATGACCGAGTATCCTTTGGGGGACATCATTCGCAATAAGGATGCGAACGGGCGCATCGTCAAATGGGCAATGGAGCTATGCCCCTTTTCCTTGGAATTTGCAAGCCGTACTACAATCAAGTCTCAGGCACTCGTCGATTTCATCGTCGAGTGGACAGACTTAAGCACGCCTGCCTCTCTGGGATCCGACGAATATTGGACGACGTACTTCGACGGTTCTCTCAACATTGACGGTGCGGGAGCAGGAGTTCTTTTCGTATCACCATCCAAGGAGCAGCTCCGGTACGTCCTCAGGATTTATTTCCCAGCATCTAATAATGCCGCCGAGTATGAAGCATGCCTGCATGGTCTACGCATTGCGGTTGAGCTTGGAGTTAAACATCTCTATGTCTACGGAGATTCGGCTCTGGTCATCAACCAACTCAACAAGGACTGGGACACGACCAGTGAAAAGATGGACGCATATTGCAAATCGATAAGAAAGCTGGAAGGCAGGTTCTATGGCATCGAGTACATACACGTGGTCTGGGACAAGAACCAGGCAGCGGAAGCGTTGTCAAAGTTAGGATCATCCCGAGCCAAAATCCCACATGGCGTATTCATCCAAGACCTGCTCACGCCTTCCATTGAAGACGAAGATTCAACGACCGACAAAGTTTCAGACCAGCAATTAGTGGCTACGGTTCCGGCGCCGAGCACAACCGAGCCGCTTCCGACCACTCATGAGCCGGACTGGAGAACACCTTTCATCAAGTACTTAACAGACGGTAGCGGTTATATCGATCGAACAGAAAATGAACGCCTGATGCGTCGTAGTAAGCAGTATCTGCTCGTCGATGGCAAGTTATGGCGCAAAAATGCTAAGGAGGAAATCTTGATGAAGTGTATAACCCAGGAGGAAGGCAAGCATCTCCTAGACCAAGTCCACTTTGGCTCCTGCGGCAACCACGCGGCCTCAAGAACACTGGTCGGTAAGGCTTTCCGAGCCGGGTTCTATTGGCCGTCAGCAGTGGCCGACGCAGAGAAGCTAGTCCGCCGCTGTGAAGGTTGTCAGTTCTTCTCCAAGAGAATCCATGTACCAGCACATGAGATCCAGATGATTCCAGCCTCTTGGCCCTTCGCATGCTGGGGACTGGACATGATCGGGCCTTTCAAACCAGCTCCTGGGAAATTTACATGCGTCTTCGTGCTAATTGATAAGTTTTCTAAGTGGATAGAATACATGCCTCTGGTACAAGCATCCTCAGAGAAAGCTGTCACATTCCTCGACCAGGTCATCCACCATTTCGACGTGCCCAACAGCATCATTACTGATCTGGGTACTCAGTTCACCGGGAACGCTTTTTGGGACTTCTGCGATGAAAGGAGCATAGTTGTAAAATACGTCTCGGTGGCGCATCCTAGAGCTAATGGACAAGTCGAGCGGGCAAATGGCATGATCTTGGACGCATTGAAGAAGAGGATGTACAGAGAAAATGATAAAGCTCCTGGAAGATGGCTCAAGGAGTTACCAGCCGTTGTCTGGGGCCTCCGAACTCAGCCCAGTCGTAACACCGGCGTCTCACCATACTTTATGGTTTACAGCGCTGAGGCAGTCCTCCCACCAGATATAGCTTTCAGATCAGCACGGGTAGAGAACTTCGATGAAGGCAAGGTCGATGAAGTACGGGAGCTAGAAGTCAACAGCGCAGAAGAGAAAAGGCTTGATTCTTGCGTACGCACGGCCAAATACCTTGCTGTTTTGCGCAGGTACTACAACAAGAACGTTAAAGAGCGTTTCTTCGTGGTCGGGGACTTAGTCCTGAAGTGGAAGACGAACCAGGCTGGTGTCCACAAACTCGCAACCCCATGGGAGGGACCCTTCATGATCAAGGAAGTCACACGTCCAACGTCTTACAGGTTAGCTCATCTAGACGGCACGGACGTACCGAACTCATGGCACATCGACAAGCTTAGACGCTTCTATGCTTAACTACTGAGATATGTACTCTACTTGTATTTTCGATTTACTTTACTAAAGCAACTATGATTTCTCCGACCACTCTAATGTGTCACTCCGAATTTTATGATTATTCTAACTTAAGCCAGTACAAGCCGACCACCACTCCTTCTACGGTTTTCGGAGCAGGCCCTGTCTCCGGTTCCTCCCAACACGTGCACGGGATCCGCTCTCTACGTTGCGGGTGATCGGCAGGTCCCCCCTGGTTTGACTTGTCTGCGTCCACGTGTGCATAGGTCATAGTACCTCATACTCCGACCACATGCCAGACTAGGGCCGCACAAACTTTTCAGGGTGACGTGTCGAGCAAAACGGTACAACTAAACAGAACGTTAACGCGTTCCCACTTAGTTACACCAACAAAAAATTTCAAGCTTAAAGTGCGTTTTGTATAAAACAAACAAGCTTATAATGATATACAGTTACGTTATTACAAGCTTGCCTGAAAAGGCTCAAGTTTACAATAACACAACTATGTCCTCCTACAGCTCTAAGCCTATTACATTGGCTGGTCGGGGTGCATGGCATTTACTGCTCGCCGCCTCTGATACCCTACTCGAGTCTCGGGGACTCTAGAGCTAGTCAAGCTGAAGGGGATGGCCCCACCGGTGCCTAGCTGGTCGAGACCGCAGGCTTCATTGGTTGGCTTGCAGCTGATGGCATTTCCAGCTGGCTTGTCGATGGCATACCCTGCACAGGTGCTGTCCCACCTCCGCACAGGTTAATATCGCCAATTATCTTTGACGACAAGTCCAGCTAGGCCGTCCGAAGCTCTTCGGCCTTGTCTGGGTCTATCTCCTTCGGGTACCCAGCCTCCAAGCGTTTGAGATTGATCAGGGGGTAGTGAGCACGCACCATGCTTAGCACATGGGCACCCGTGTACTCACCCGCCTCCTTCACGAAGTCTTGGAACCATCCCCATGCTTGCTTGCATCTCTCGACCAGTCCGAGCTGAGGCGTCCTTAGCTCTTCCTCTGTGAGCGCCGGGTCGATAAGGTCGAGGACGGGCACAATGCCAGTTGCCATTTCTTGGCACTGCTTGCTCCACGTGTCCCGCTCCTCGGTGGCCTTAAGGCATTGTGCTTTCCAGTCGTCACGCTCCTTGATCACGGCCTCAAGGTGCCTCTTGGCGTTGACTTTCAAAACTGAAAACAGTACATCAAACGTGATGACACGACAAGGCAATGTGGGCAATTGAATGAGAAAGGTGGTCTGGAGTGCTTACTTTTTAGGTCGTCCTTCATTCTGTTAGTGTGGTCTTGGAGTTCCGACTGGCGGCGTGCTAGTTTCTCGTTGTCCTCCTTCAGGCGACCACATTCTGCAAGCGCACGACTGTTCTCCCCCTAGAGGCGGGTCACTTCAGCTTCTAAACCTGCATTACAGCTATTACTGTCAAGAACAAAATAACACAAGTCCCGCACTTGCTATGATACGGTGAACACTTACCTGTTTTCTCCTGCTCTTTGTTTTCGAGCTGACCGACCAGGTTTTGGTTCTGTGCTTCTTGGTCTGTCCTCTCCTGGTCGGCGGCTTCAAGTTGGCGTCGTAGGCGATCCACTTCAGCCGTCAGCTCCTTATTGGTCATCATGATTCCTTCTATCTGGTCGAAGCACCTTTTTCGGTATCTTGTAGTTTTCATCAAGTCCTGCACACAGACAAGCTACGTCAGACAGTTCGACTACACAACAGGGTCAAGGACTAAAGCCAAATATACCTGGACTTCAGTCACCAGACGCTTGGCCGCCCGTTCGACTCTTAAGGTCTCTTTAATTTCTAGGATTTCCTCATGCATGACCCATTCGTCGTTCCGATAGCGCGACACATATACATGTTGTCGCCTATCTTGGGGATGGCCCAGGACTTCTTCCACTTCATCCTCTTCAGCCTCCTGTTCGGGAGGCAGCACTAGTCCGGGGTTCGCAGACTCCACGACCACCAGGGCTTTCCCACGAGCCGTCGCGTCGGCAACCATGTTCCGGGCAACTTCTGGCTGCTGCCCCTCGGCTAGATCCAGCTCCCTTGGCGCCGTGGTATCCGCCTCATCAAGGTTCGTGCTTGGAGCACTTGTATTCTGCTCGGGGACTGGCGTCTGGTCGTCCGCCTGCTGAGGCCCAGGCGGAGTCCCTGCCATGGGCTCCTCCACGGCTGGTTGCTGAGCAGTTTGTCCCGCCGTTGTTGGTAAGGACGTTCCGCACCCAGCTAGCTGGTCGGGGCTTTCGGTGGACGCCGATCTAATACATTCAGAGACAAATTCAGAAGATAATAGCATCCAATGCAAAACGCAAAGCTTACATCAAAAGTATAGATACTTACAGTTTTGACTTGCGGAAGGATGTGGCGAAGGAACGTCTCCTCGACCGCCCCTGCTCCGCTTGCTCGGTAGTTTCCACCGGGACTTGTTCAACCTCCGGTACGGGCGTCGGAGTATGATGCGGCATGTTCCCTTCGTCTGTGCTCTGTGTTGCAGTGGTCGGTGCTATGACCACTGCTGGCACAGAGGAGCCACCCTGCTCCGACGGTCCCACCTGCCTTCTCCTCTTTCGGGGGACGAGCCGGAAGATGTCCGCATCCTCTGCTTCGTCGTCCGACAGGGGGAAGATGGCTTGACGTCGTTTGCTGGCAGCCGGACGCTTGCCAGCGGCTCTGGTCGAGGCGTCCTCTATGGTCTCGAGTACCGCCCAGTGAACGTCGTCGGTCCTGGCGCTGGTCTGGGCGGCTGGCCCAGTAGCTTGTGGCCATTCTACACCGGGGGAGGCGACACAAACACTCCTGCCCGGTCACGGCCATTACACTGAGACACAAAATGAAGGAAAAGACAGTTATTTTCTTGATGCAACATGACTCTACAGTTAAAAGGAGGCGTCATTTACCTTTGGGGGAGGGCGAGCCAGCTTGAAGGCGTGTTCGATGGCGTTCAGTGCAACATAATTGGGATCGGCCAGGTTGAACAGCTCTCCAATCCTGGCCTTGATTTCCATCTTGTCGAGCGGCTCCTTCCTGGTCCTCGTCGGATCAGCGCCTCCTTGGTACTCGAAGCCAGGGTGAATCCTTTTCTGGCAGGGCTGGATTCTTCGGCTGATGAAGTTGCCGACAACGCTCGGGCCATCAAGCCTTCCCCACGGGATCATCCCGAGCAGTTCAGCGATCTGCTCCAAGTTCTCGGGCCTCTCTGACCAGCTGCTTTTCTTCTCTGGAATCAGTCCCACATCACACAGAGTGATGGTGTTCGGCTCTTCACGGATGTAGAACCACTTCTTGTACCACTCATCCAATGAGGTGTTCCAGGGGCAGTGCAGGTATTGAGCCTTCATGCCGTCACGCAGGTTCAGGTAAACGCCACCGGCGATCTTCGAGCCACCGCTCCCTTTCTTCCGAAGACAGAATAGGTGGCGAAAGAGGTTGAAATGGGGCTGGAAGCCACCATAAGCCTCGCAGAGATGGATGAAGGTGGAGACAAGAAGAATCGAGTTGGGATGCAGATTGCAAATCCCAATCTTTTAGTACAAGCAGAGACCCTGAAGGAAAGGGTGCACTAGAATCCCAAAACCCCGTTTGAAGAAATCTTCAAAGACCACAATCTCACCTGGTTGTGGATTGGGGAAGCTTTCTCCTTTCGGTGCACGCCATCCCGCAAGTGCCTTGTTGTGGAGCACTCCCATGGCGACGAGGTCCTCGATGGTCTGCTCGTTGCTCCACGACTTCCACCATTCCTTCGCCATGACCCCGCCTTTCTTCTAGGTGTCTCTCTTTGCCATTAGTTCGTACTTACTAAGTGGGTGGATGCGGGAGACCGAGGGGATTGGTGATGATTTTTGGGGGAATAGGGTTCGGCAGGAGGAAGAAGAAGGTTGCGGCGGCGGATGACAATGGGGAATGGTATGAGTAACTTACCAGATCTGCATTATATAAAACAAAGAGCACCGTCGTTTCGTCCGCCCGAGAATATTGGGAGTCGTGCGCACGTGCCGCAGACGGTTGTTCACACAACCTCGAAATCTACGCCACTAAACGCGCTCCTTCGTTAACAGTGTACGCGCCTCTTCGTTGATGGTGTAAGGGGGCCCACACTGACACACCTCAATACAGGTGTCAACCGACTGTTTGCAAAAAAAAAAAAGAGAAGACAGAATGACGTACTATACCTATTTACTTTTTTGACCAGACGTGTCAGACTGGCCTTGGCAGAGAATAGAGAAAAGTACATAAAATAATAGTACAAGCAGCGCAAGTGATCGTGGATTTGCCTTGACCACTACTGTGCTTGGATACTGCCCAGACCACTAATGTGCTCGGGGACTGCACAGACCACTACTGTGCTTGGATACTGCCCAGACCACTTTTGTGCTCGGGGATCGCTCCGACCACGGCCGTGCTCGGGGACTGCCCCGACCACTGCTTGCATAATGGTTCTCCTTGGCTACATGTGATCTGTACTCACATACAGTTAAGAGACTTTTCTTTAGACCTCGCTACAAGGCTCATACTTCGCCTTCCAGCAAGCTCGGGGACTACGTCGATGCGATGCACCTGCCGGTGTATCTTGTTTTGCCTGTACGGCAATTGGATTCTTAACCTCAGCAGAATTTCTTTTTTAGACCCTGGCACCACGTGCCTGCGTCACCTACTACCAGGCTCGGGGACTAAGTGGGCACACTTCACCTTGCGGTGAATGTGTTTGTTTAAATCGACCCTTGTGTTTTGAATGATTATGAGGATTATTAGTATGCTCGGGGACTGCCCCGACCACTGCTTGAATAATGGTTCTCCTTGGCTACATGTGATTTGTACTCACATACAGTTAAGAGACTTTTCTTTTAGACCTTGCTACAAGGCTCATACTTTGCCTTCCAGCAAGCTCGGGGACTAAGTGGGCACACTTCACCTTGTGGTGAATGTGTTTGTTTTTCGACCCCTACGCTTCTGATGTTTAAGGATGCTATGCTTCAAGACCACTTACATTTCTTTTCAGAAATACAAGTGGGCACACTTCTCAGGACAGAAATCTTTTTCTTTTTTCTTAAGAGCACCATACATTCTTCAGACAACCTACTTCTCCGGTGATGACGGTGGTCGGAGGCGTCAAGAATTCAAGCCTTGCTTGTCAGAGAAGGTTAAAATGGCGTGTCGCAGCATAATACATGATGCTCGGGGACTAGCTGTGGGGGTATTAACCCCTATACCCTTACGGCTAAGCTTGGGCTGGCCTAGATCGATGGGTTCAGTCCACCCGAAAGATGACGTGCGGCCCAGTTAACCTGATCGGAGTCCCGCACAAGGAATCAAGACGGATTTGGCGACCAAGCAGGATCCTGGTCAGTTAGAATAGGAATCCTTATCCGGCCACATATGGCAATTGTAACTGACTAGGATTAGTTTCCGGATCTGTAACCCTGCCCCTCGGACTATATAAGGCGGGCAGGGGACCCCTCTAAAAAACATCTCTCATTGACATACAGCAATACAAATCAGACGCAGGACGTAGGTATTACGCCTTCTTGGTGGCCGAACCTGGATAAAACCTCGTGTCTGTCTTGCGTCACCGTCTTGTTTGGGGCTTGCGCACCTGTCTGCCGATAATCTACTACCTTGGGCATACCCCTAGGTAGACTGCCGACCATATTTCGTCGACAAAGGGCGATGAATTATATTTTTCATAAGTTAATCGACAGGATTATTGAAATCTACATCGATGATGTGATGATAAAATCCAAAGGGTACAAGGAGCATCTAGCTGATTTGTAGGAGACTCTAGAATGCACAAGAAAATATGGTCTAAAGATGAATCCTAATAAGTGTGCTTTTGGAGTGTCAGCTGGACAATTCTTGGGTTTTATGGTCCACAAGAGAGGAATCGAAGTTGGTCAGAAAAGCATAAAAGCAATTGATGAGATAGTTCCCCCGACTACTAAAACATAGTTACAATCTTTGCTTGGTAAGATTAATTTCATTAGAAGATTTATTTCAAATTTGTCGGAAACAGTTCTGCCCTTTTCTCCCTTGTTGAAGTTGAAAAATGATCAAGAATTTAAGTGGGGTGACATACAACAAAAGGCATTTGAAGAGATAAGAGAATATATAAAATGTCCACCTATGCTGGTCCCTTCTCAGCAAGGTAACCCTTTTAAGTTATACATATCGGCTGATGACTAGACAATTGGATCGGCCTTGATGCAAGAGTTTGAAGGAAAAGAGCGAGTTGTTTTCTATCTGAGTAGAAGGCTCCTGTATCCAGAGACAAGATATTCTCCCACTGAAAAGCTATGCTTGTGCTTATATTTCTCTTACACTAAGTTGCGACACTACTTATTATCGGTCGAATGTACAGTTGTTTACTAAGGCTGATGTGATTAAGCACATGTTATCAATGCCAATACTGAATGGAAGAGTGGGAAAGTGGATTTTCACGTTATCAGAATTTGACTTGAAGTACGAATCGGCTAAAGCAGTCAAAGGACAAATAATGACCGATTTTGTCACCCAGCATCATAAGCCAAGCATTGATTATGTAGAGCCAGTGCCTTGGACGTTATTCTTTGATGGATCATCATGCAAGCAAGGTGGTGGCATTGGTATTGTTGTTATTTCACCTCGAGGGCAAGTTTTGAGTTTGCTCTTCCAAATAAACCAATGATTCCCAACAACCAAGCAGAATATGAGGCTATTCTTAAAGGACTTCAGCTTCTTCATGAAGTAAAAGTCGAAGCAATTGAAATATTCAGAGATTCATAGTTAATTATTAGTCAGTTGATTGGACCTGTATGAATGCAAATAAGATACTTTGAAAGGATACTATGATGAGTGCCAAAAGTTGCTCAAAGAATTTCTTCATGTCTCTTTTCAACATATTCCGAGAGCACGAAACCTAAGAGGCTAATCGTCTAGCTCAAAGTGCGTTAGGATATCGAGTGTTTCGAGAAGTCTTGAGTAGTGAAACCTCGAATGATGATTGGAGAGTCGAAATAGCTAATTACCTTAGAAATCAGTCGCAGAAAGTTGCCAGAAAGCTAAGATATAAATCAACTAAGTATGTTTTACTAGATGATCAGCCATGTTACAAAACAGTCGATGGGGTGTTGCTTAAATGCTTAAATCAAGAGGGAGCTAAGGTGTTGATAGGTGAGGTGCATGAAGGGATATGTGGAGCTCATCAATCGGCTTATAGGATGAAATGGATTATTCACAGAACTAGATATTTCTTGCCAACAATACTGGAAGACTGTTTTGAATATTACAAGGAGTGCTAGGACTATCAACGTTTTGATAATGTCCAGAAATCGCCTGCATTGGCCATGAATCCAATAATCAAGCCACGGTCGCTTCGAGGTTGGGGAATTGATTTAATTGGCCAGATTTTTTTCACCCTCAAGCAAAGGACATAAGTTCATATTGGTAGCAACAGATTACTTCACTAAATGGGTTGAGGCAATTCCTTTGAAAAACGGTAACCTCAAAGAACATGGTTGATTTTGTCAAGGAGCACATTATGTATCATTTTGGGATTCCTCAAACTATAACTACCGATCAAGGGACAATGTTCACATCAAAAGAGTTCGAAAGATTTTGCTGCTAGTATGAGAATCAAGCTACTAAATTCTTCTCCTTACTATACTCAGGCTAATGGCAGGCAGAGGCGTCCAATCAGATTATGATTAAGCTGATCAAGAAAAAGATTGAGGAATAGCCAAGGAAGTGGCATTCAACGCTTAATGAGGCACTATAGGCATATAGGATGGCATGTCATGGATCGATTAAAACATCAGCCTTATGAACTTGTGTATGGCCATAATGCAGTTCTTCCTTGGGAAGTTCAGACTGGATCAAGGTGTGTTACATTGTAAAATGATTTGTTAGCCAAAGTCTACAAGAATCTTATGATAGATGACTTAGAGGACTTGAGTTGCTTCTGACTGCAGTGCTCTTGAAAATATCAAAGCCAATAAACTAAGGGTTGCAAAATATTACAATAAAAAGGTCAAGATTAAGCAATTTTCTAAAGGAGACTTGGTCTAGAAAGTGAAATTACCGATCGGGTCAAAGGACAGTAAGTTCAGCAAATGGTCACCTAATTGAGAAGGACCTTATCGGATCAAACGTTGTGCTGCCTGCTAATGCTTATATCTTGGAAACACTAAGAGAAGAATTTGGCAGAGCAATCAATGGAAAATATCTAAAGAAATATTACCCTAGCGTTTGGATTAATACTTGACAACCGATTTGTTCGGTCGTCGGCTCTAATAGACGATACCAGAAAGGTATCGCCTCTAGTGCAAAAATAAACTCAAAGGGGTAAAAGCTGGTATGATGTGTATCGCCTATAGGAGCAAAGCAAACACAGACAATGTGATGCATATAATATGAAGTATGAAGCAAAGGAAAATCACTCAAGAGGGAGAAATTATTTGCTAAATATCCCCTATTACAAACTACAGGCCGGAAAATACTTTGGTTACTATATCATTGGCCTAGGAAATTAAGGCTATGGAGTTGGTGGCACTGAAGAAATCCTCAACCAAGGCACTCATGATTCCCAGGGTGCACCGTGACTGGAAAACCGTGGGGAAGAAACTGAAGTTCGTGGCCTAGAACGGGCTTGCGCAGCAGCCAACGCCATGGCGGCACCATGATGAACGCCATGCAAAGCGACCTCCCTGACATGGTTTGGGATGTCATGCAAGCGAACCACCGGGACGGCGCCTCTGGCATTGACTGAATCCCGCTGCGTACTCCGCAGCCAATCGGAGGCTTTCTAGTTGAGCAGACAAATCTAAAAAGATTCAAAGGGGAGATGATTAGAATCTTGAAGATACAACTAAGAGGAAGCAAAAGTTATGATAGATATCTCACCTGTGATTCTGGCCTCGGCCTTGGCCAACCTATCCCCCATCGAATTGGCCTCGGGAGGCTGATCGGCATCGAACCATGGCCAGAGCCTGATTCTGCTGAGGGAGAGACTAGTCCGGCGAGATTCTGGCCATGCCTGTCGATGGAGGCAAGCAGGTCATCATTATCAACCCACCTCCTCAGATTGCAGGGAAGCTAGGTGATGAGCTATTGACAAAGAGAACCTCGAAGGCTAAATAGAGTCGGCCCTATGCCTCGAAGCAGTGAGAGCATCACGAGTTGCCCCCTCCTAGTGATGAAGGCACTAGCATGATGACGTAGCTCCATTGAGGGCCTCCTTAGCGTACCTCTTGTTGTTCTCCATGATCTCAAACCTATGGGAAAGTAGAAACTACACTAAAAACATGAAAGGTTTGAGACAAAGCAGGATGTTTTTTGATCCACAGCCGTGGCCTGTATATATAGCCTAGGAAGGTGAGAAGATATATTTCGCCGGGGGTGTGGAATTGAAGTCAGATACAAAAATGGATCGACACTCCAGAGGTTCAGGGGGCAGATAACAAAGAGATAATAGATTTGGACTTATTGCTTACCATAATTACAAAAAATCGTGGGATGGATACGAAAGATTTACATTGACTAGAGATCAAGCCACCAAGGCTTCTTTGGATTGAAGGGAGTCCGGGTGCCCACAAGGCCGAAGGTCATCAAGAACCTAGTCACATTGGCCCATTGATAAAATTATGTTAGAGAAGGGGAAAAGTCGCCTGCCTAACAGATGCCTAGCTAATTTCTCAGTGACTGGGAAACTGTGGGAAAGAAGCCTGTGGCTTTCCCGATGGGCATTTGATGGAGCAAACAAGGGAAAGGTGTCCACACATTTTAGCCCTTGCAAACACTAGAACAACTCTGTGATCATGGAGAGAAGACTCAGGTGATATCACAAGAATTCTTCTAACCGTAGTAGTTGATCCTCTTGCTTGACAAGGCACTAAGATGAGTGACACAATCACCCTATGCACAAGAATTCTTCTAACCACTCAAGATCTTCATGGCAAAAGATAGACAATGGAGGGTCAAGCAGAGTCAAAGGCACTCGAGGAAGTAGATAGAAGAGAAACATAGCTGAATTATTGAATTGCTCTCGCTAGAGTCAGATAGACATTTTATAGTCGACCTGGAAAGATGGATCCAAGCGCCCGTGAAGCAATTATGCTCTCGTAAAAGTTTTGAAGCATGGGCTCATAAGCTAACATAGACAGTGACAAATAGTAGACCCCAGATCAAGATTCTCTACCCATGACTACGGACCTATCGGGGGTACATATGTGATAATTTTGGAATAAAATTTACTTTTATCCCAAAATTGGGGGCATGTGTTTACACCAAGATCTGGAAGAAGAATTGCAGGAACTCGAAAGCTCTCAAGATCATGTCATCAAGAAATTGAATTGCATGAAGGTCGGTATCAGCTGATTCGAATGTAGCACTGGAATCAGCTCTCTTCTGATAGCGCCAGCAGAAGACGACAAAAGCTACGATCGGCGCCGGGAAGAACATGTTGGACTCTACAAAAAGAGAAAGATTAGGGTGCAATTTATCTTAAATTTGGAATGTTTTCTCTTAGGCCAAAAAATTGTGATGAGTTGTGCTTAAGTAGGATTCATGCATAGGTTCCGGGTATAAATATTAGACCTCGGCTATTGTAAGAGGACATACAATCAATCAAATACAAGTTACTTACTTTTTTTAGCTCCGACCACCCCTTAGGAGTAGGAGTAGAGTAGATCTCAGCGTAGTTCTTCAGCAAGAAGGGTTGCATCGGTCCGGCCGACCTCTGGCTTGTCTGTAAGTACTATCATGGCTTATACTTCTGTTCATACAGCTGCATCGATCCGGTCGACCTCCACTGCGACTCTAGCATAAGCTAGTTATCGACTCTTGTTTAGTTCAAGTAAGGCTGCACCGATCCGGTCGACCTCCACTACTCGAACTAGATTAAGGTCAAGTTATCGACTCTATCTAAGGGTGGCGTCCCTTCGGATAGATTCATTAAGTTACCGATATTGCTTATTGCTTTCATTATTTATTCAATTATAGCAATATCACTTCGCCCGATTGGGATTGATCTAGATCGGCCTTATATTCTATTTAACCCATCGTTTATTAATCTAAACTGATCTAATCTGCACCTTAAACTGATGATGTTATGTTTATCGGTTGTTTTATGTCAATCTTGATTATGCATAGTGTGCGGTTAAGGCATGTCTGGTCTTGAATAAATCTATTGGCTAACGAAAATCATTCCATAGCCCGTTATCATGGCCTATGTGATTCTGCCTCACACCCCACTGTTAGCACCGTGGAGTGGGGATCATTATTTGGTAGATCTATTCCTGATAGGGCATGACCTTAATTGTGCGTTATGCCTGAATCGGCTATTTTAGCCGATATCAAATGTTTTCACATATGCAATTTACATCACAAAACCGTTGAAGTAAAGATAGATTAAAAGATGTGTTAGCCCCATGATCTTATTATTGTATTATGGCCTACACGATTCTGCCTCATGCCCTACTGATATTAGTAATAAGTTAGGGTCATCGAATTTATTGCTGTTTCTACGGCCTGTATGATTCTGCCTCATGCCCCACTAGGTCATAGCGATAGATGAGATCTAATATGTTCATAGATTTATCTCTATTAAATGGTTAAATGATGATGGGCTAAATTTTCATATAAAAATGGATTCGGTTACTTGCAGTCATTGGCTTAGCATAAATTGATTAGTGTTCACATCCTATTGCCATTGACTAAGATTTGTCTAAATAACGATATTCATCCTTGAATGATAATCGATTTTTCTTCCAAAACTCCATGAGCTTTAACTAATTTATTCTTATGAGTATGCTGGAATCGGCTATTTAGTCAATCTCCTTCCACATCGGCTCTCAGAGCCGCACAATCGGGACTGTCTAGCAACACCGGCATGTTCCTGCCTTAAATTACTGATTAGCTTTCTCTCCTTGTTAATTGTAGGGTCAAAATGGCTGGCATGTCTCGGGAGGAGTGCGCAGGATCGATAATCCCTATGCTGAAGCTAGGTGAATCTCCAACTCCATCGAGCAGACCCTTTCAGTTTGCCCAGTGTGCCCCGGCATAGGACAAAATTTTTGTGCTGACAGCATCAAAAGGAGCTTTGTTGATTTGGTAATGAATGAAAATAGAAGGTGAATCTAAGCGAATCACATCAGAGGAAAGCTCTGATTCTTCTAGCCATTCATTGCTTATATTGGATACTAGCTCTATCATAGTCTTTTAAGGAAAGCTTCCTTAGAAGGGTCTAAAGGTTCTTTATGATATAATGATTTCCTAGACTTTTGGGGTCTCCTCATTGTATGGTGATTTGAGGTATTTACATATTCATCAAAAAGTTCATCCTCGAATTCAAGCATGAAATCCGAAATGGGAGTTTCCTCCTTTTTCCGGTGGTTCAAGATTTAGGACAGCTAAAGTTGGTGATGGGTCTGGTAAAGGTTTGGGTTCAAGCTATCTAGGATTCTTCCTCTAATGGCTTGTCTTCTACTTCTTCAGGGATGTTCTCTAAGATTTTCATAAGAATGCTCCTCCCCGAATTGGTGGACATGCAAGAACGAGCCTCCTAAGGCCAAGCGTGCAGGAGTTTCAAAACCTCTTTCTTAACTACCTCTCTTATCGCATTATTAAGCCCACGTTGTGGCTCCCTAGAAGGTATAAAGCTAGGATCTGTAGGGATGTGATGGGTGCAAAGAGCAGGGCTAATTCCCTTAAGGTCTTGAAGCGAGTAGCCAAAAGCAGAACGATGCTTTTCTAGGACTAGTTATCATGCGGAGGGATTCTTCCTAGGAGAGTTTATCACTTATGATCATAGGAGAATCTTGATAATTATTGAGAAAAGCATATCTAAGACTAGAAGGCAGGGGTTTAAGCTCAATAGTGGGCTTAGGTGGTTCTAGCAATTCATCCAAAGGTTCAGGGTCTATGGGATTTTCGTCTTCCTCCTCGATGAAGAAATAGGCATCATCTTCAAGGTTGGGTTCGATCAAATTATCAAGAGATGCAACCTTAACCTCTTCCATTGGGTCTTCCTTGAGACTTCGGCTCACTCTCAGCATTTAGAGAATGAGTAATGGGTATAGAAAGCTTAAAGTTTTTCCCTAAGTGTTATATTCAATTTCCCTCGATTGTCCTTCTTGGATAAGTCTTTCAATTGGTTGTCCTATCAATAGGTCGAACTCAAAAATATCAAAGATATAGAAGCTCAATAGAACCTTAGTTCCTTTTACCTAGATAGGAAGGACATACAATATTCCCAAACTCAGAAGAATGTGCCCTGAAAAACTTTTCAACAACTTTGTTGTTAGGGTTAATGACATGTGTTTCAATAAATCATGAGCAAAGGATGCAGACATGATATTAACACCCACAACTGGATTGTCAAGAGCAGTCGAAAGGAGCTTTGTTGATTTGGCAATGAATGAAAATAGAAGGTGAATCTAAGCGAATCACATCAGAGGAAAGCTCTGATTCTTCTAGCCATTCATTGCTTATAATGGATACTAGCTCTATAGTAGTCTTTTTTAGGAAAGCTTCCACAGAAGCGTCTAAAGGTTCTTCATGAGATGATGATTTCCTAGACTTCTAGGGTCTCCTCATTATATGGCAATTTGAGGTATTTCCATATTCATAAAAAATTCATCCTTGAATTCAAGCATGAAATCCAAAATTGGAGTTTCCTCCTTTTTCGGTGGTTCATGATTTAGGACAGTTGAAGTTGGTGATGGGTCTGGTAAAGGTTTGGGTTTGGTTATCTAGGATTCTTCTTCTAATGGCTTATCTTCCACTTCTTTAGAGATGTTCTCTAAGATTTTTGTAAGAATGCTCCTCCTCGAATTGGCTGAGACATGCAAGAACGAGCCTCCTAAGGCCAGCATGAAGGAGTTTCAAAACCTCTTTCTTAACTACCTCTCTCATCGCATTATTAAGCCTACGCTGTGGCTCTCTAGAAGGTATATAGTTAGGATCTATAGGGATGCGATGGGTGCAAAGAGTAGGGCTAATTCCCTTAATGTCTTGAAGCGAGTAGCCAAAAGCAGAACGATGCTTTTCTAGAACAGTTATCAAGCGGAGGGATTTTTCCTAGGAGAGTTTATCACTTATGATCATAGGAGAATCTTGATCATTATTGAGAAAAGCATATCTAAGACCCGAAGGTAGGGGTTTAAGCTCAATGGTGGGCTTAGGTGGTTCTAGTAATTCATCCAAAGGTTCAGGGTCTATGGGATTTTCGTCTTCCTCCTCGATGAAGAACTGGGCATCATCTTCAAGGTTGGGTTCGATTAAATTATCAAGAGATGCAACCTTAACCTCTTCTATTTGGTATTCCTCGAGACTTGGCTCACTCTCAACATTTAGAGAATGAGTAATGGGTATAGAAAGCTTAAAGTTTTTCCCAAGTCTTATATTCAATTTCCCCGATTGTCCTTCTTGGATAAGTCTTTCAATTGGTTGTCCTATCAACATGTCGAACTCAATAATATCAAAGATATAGAAGCTCAATAGAACCTTAGTTCCTTTTACCTGGATAGGAAGGACATACAATATCCTCAAACTCGAAATGAATGTGTCCTGAAAGACTTTTCAACAACTTTGTTGTTGGGGTTAATGGCATGTGTTTCAATAAATCATGAGCAAAAGATGCAGACATGATATTAACACCCACAACTAGATTATAAAGAGCATCGAAAGGAGCTTTATGGATTTGGCAATGAATGGAAATAGAAGGTAAATCTAAGCGAATCACATTAGAGGAAAGCTCTTATTCTTCTAGCCATTCAGTGCTTATAATGGATACTAGCTCTATCATAGTCTTTTTTAAGGAAAGCTTCCTCAGAAGGGTCTAAAGGTTCTTCATGAGATGATGATTTGCTATGGTGAGGTTGTACTAACATTTAGCTTTTTCCATCAAAGAGAAGGAAAAAGCTTCCATCGTAAAGTTTCATCTGACATGCCTTCTATGCGCAAGCATGCACAAGTCTACTCAAACTCATTTAGGTGTGAATAGGGGTTTTCATCATCTTCGCCCGAAAAGGATTGATCATGAACCATGTTAATTAAACGTGGGTGCAGCTCATAGCCAGGTGTTAGGATAGGCTTTTGAAGACTCTTGTGGCTATAGGTGTGCTCTCGTGGGTGCACCATATTGGTAGATAGGGGTGGATTCTAGATGCATGGTAAAAATGAAAAGATAAAAAGATAAAATATAAAAGAATAATGATACAAGGATAAGTTAGGTTTGAAGTTAACCCAGCAACCATTTCCCCGGCAACTGGCGCCAGAAATGTTTGTTGGTATAAATTAATACACACAGAATAATCCACAAGCGCACGGATATTATACCGTTGTAGCACTTCACCGGGAGTACCCAGTTTTATATCAAACTCGAGAAAACATGTGTGAGAATAACCAAATCTAACGTAACCCAACTTCACAATCAAGGCTAGATAATAGGAGCATAGAGGAGATTGATAAGGTTTTCTAGTTCTAACTTCGGTAAGCTTTGTCTTCTATTGTTCAATTCTGGGGATATTATAAGAGAAAACACAGGCAGAGTATGTTTCCTATAGTAACAAGGTCCTGCTAGGCCTACTAACGGGAGGTGGACTACAGAGGATTCAACGAGGCTATAAGAGTCACCCTCGCGAGCTACCACCGATCCAGAAAATAGGGTACATCCATGAGTAACCGAGTATAAACACCACACTTACACTATGAATACTACTTTAACCTAGGAGCTACAAGGATTAAAGTACTCAAAAGAGAGTAGCAAACCTAAAGAACAATATGAACAAGATGCTTACTTGAATTAGAAGTTGATTACTAGAGAAATCTTAGAAGCAAGCTCAAGAAGAACTTGATTCCACCAGGGTACAAGCCGTAGAGAGAGCACCAACAGACCGGGACTACTCTGAAACTCTTCCCTCTCACTCTATCTCTCTATCTCTAATACAAGACTAGATCCTATTGAGGACTAATCTTCTCTTGATTGCTAGCTCTAATCCTGGTGGAAATATGAATTAGGGTTTCTAGCTTCTCAGCTCTCAGGATCAAATGCCTAGATGCCCTAGAGGGGGGTGTAGGCAGGTATATATAGCCTCATTGAATCATCCTAGACCCTTGGATCAAACCGACTTGAATAAACAGTGTAGATGCATCCTAGGAGGCGGTAGAGAACCAACAAAACAAGGAGGCAACAGGTGGGACCCATAGGGGCTAGCCGGCCTACATGTGGGGCTGGCCGGCCTACATGTGGGGCTGGCTGGCCCCACATGTTAGTGACATGTGTCCTGCTTCGGTGGAGAGCCTCCTGGAGTCTTCTAGAGTCTTCCTACGTCGGTTACATGGAGGAATTCCATAATTTTCTTTGATGAATAGGTCCTCATTGGCAGCTTTCTGATTAAATCCTGCTGGAAACACAGATTCACCAAAACTCATGGAATTTGTTAGTTTAAACCCCTAAGTCTACATTAGTGATTCGTTTTAGCCATTTATGGAAGTTATATTGCCGGTTTGTGATGAATGTTAACTACCATCAACAATTATAAATAGAGCACTTGGCCGGCCTAGGGCTGATTGTTGAGCACCCTTGAGCCTTGGTGGCTTGTGTAGGTGTGCTTGGGAGCCCTCTAACTCACTTTGGCTTGATAGTGTTCATCCGATCGAGTGAGTGAGCGATTCTAGTGCGATTGCATCGTGAGGTTGCATCGAGTGGCACTAGGTGTTTGAGTTGCAAGCTGGTGGTGCTTGTTACTCTTGGAGGTTGCCACCTTCTAGATGGCTTGGTGGCTTGTGACTCCATTAAAGCACGTGGGAAGATTATGCGGTGCTCGAAAGGAGGATTTGTGAGGGAGATTGTGCTCACCCTGTGGGGATCGCAAAGAGCAACTCTAGTTGAGCGTGTCATTGAGCTACCCTCACTTTCGGGGTAGGTTCTTGCGGTGCCCGACGTGCGGGCTTGGCGGGTGATGCCAATTTGCCGCTGAATCACCAAGTGAGTGGTAGACACAATGGGGGCATAGCTTGGTGGCAACCAAGTGAACCTTGGGAGAAAATCACCGTGTCAACATTGTCTTCATCTTCTCTGTGGTTTGCATTCCATGAAACACAAGCTTGTATTACTTTCATATACTTTGTGCTTGTGTAGTTGCTCTTGTGACTAGTTTAGCTTTAGTAGCTTGCTAGTTGCCTTCTTGTTTGTGTAGCATGGAAGTAGATCCCTTGCGTGGCTAATTTGGTTTTAGTAACCTTGTTAGTCACATTGCTTAGTTTGTGTAGCTAAGTATTTTGCGCTCTCCAATTTGGTTTGTGTAGCCTTGTTATTGAGCATTGCTAGTGTGCTTAGGAGCTTTGTGCTTTTGCATCACTAGTTGTGTAGGAGCTCCCCCGGTTGCTTGAGTACTAGTGCATAGGTTTGTGTGACCTTGCTCTAGAATTGATTAGGTGAGCTCTAGCTAGCCTGGCACCTTTGTTGCTTCTTTAGGATCTTTCTAAGGTGCTTGTAAACTTAGATAGAGGGGTGTAGTTTTAGCTAGACTAATAGTTTTAATTCCGCATTTATTTCGATTAGCCGACGCAATTAAGTTTTAGAAAGAACTATTCACCCCCCCCCTCTATTCCGCCATCTCGACCCTACAGTCGGCCAACCTCCCCCACACTTGGACTTTTATGTCACTCAATACTAAAAGCCAAGTGTGAATGTTGGAGCATCCCTCAGAGTGTATTCAATTGCAACACCCATGTTCTGAAACATTGTACAACCTTCATTCTTTTTAATCTTAACCTATAATGAATAGTGCAAGAATACCCGAAGGGAACTTGTCCTAGCAACATGTTCTTGTTAAATTGCTTTTTATTGTCGAAGACTTTATTAGAATGGGAGGTGAAAGATTAGTTGTTCCAAGACTAGTTCTTTGAGGGGCTTTGTTGCCACCACAATAAGCATCTCGTGGGTTGTTACACACCACAAAGGTTTTGTTGTGGGGCATGAAGACCTTGACAACACAACCTTGGAGGAAGACTAAGCTAACACAAGTTTATTATGCAAAGAAATAATGTGAGCAAATTTTATTCTATTATTATTACTTTTAATTTTAATTTTTTTCTTTCTCTTTATAACTTATAAGACAAGATTGTTTTAAGTTATTATGCATGAAGGAAAAGAGTTTGGATTGAAAATTAAACAAGCAAGAAATCAAAATCAAAAGCCTTACTTAACGAGGTCATGTGGAGAGCCAACTACTCCTACCACCCGGAGTATGTAGTGTATGCAAAGGGAGTTGGACATGGGATGGTGGACTACATGGCTAAGGTTTGCATTTTGAGCCACCTTTGCGGCCCAGATGAGGAGCTTGAGCGTGTTACTTGCGTGAAAGGAACCTCCATCGACATAGCAATCCAAGTTGCAGCTTATCAAGCTATTACCATGTTGAGAGAAAAGCTCTATATCCTGAGCAAGCCGTCATTCCAACACTTTCCACAAAAGGACAGAGATGAATGGAATCTAGCGTTTTATACCCAATAGCATCGCCGCATCTACCATTCAACTATCGGTGCTAGAAGATTCATCTGCCGGTTTGTTTCCTTTCCAAGCCCTGCTATTGATCCAACCGGTGATGGAACTACCTCATTGTCGCTTATGTAATAACGGTGACGATAATGATGGTGGTGATCACTCGATCTTTAGTAGTGCAATATTGTTTTAAAAGGGGTTAAAATAAAAATTGATAAGATAATAGACACAAGATAGGATTCCTTGAAGGGTAAGGTCCCGTTCGTCATCTACTTTGCACGTGTGAAGGTCCTTGTGTGGTTTTGGTAATTGAGTGACAACCTAGGTGGACTAATTGTGATGATGAAGGAGCTCATTGCACATGAGACATGACACTGAGTCATGTGATCAAGGTGGAGAAGATCAAGACAAGACTTGGCTTGATGGACCGGTTGCAGGAGTGAAGGGCAAGTCGGAGGCTTTGGAGCAATGGACTAATATGATCACGTGATGATATGAAGTGGATCATATCATTGTTGATCGTGTTGGTGCATGTGTTGCATTGACATTAAAAGAGATGGAATGGAATGCGCAAGGCAAAGGTATAACCTAGGGCATTTCATTTCACCGGTCATAGGTGTGTAGAGAAGTTGATGACCGGGTTTAGGATAGATGGCCATACTATCAAGAGGGGCAAACTTATTTGCATATCGGTCATCTAGTGCCATTCGAGTGATCTAACTTTGCTTCATCGCTAGGATCGAGTGGCGTGGCAAGTTGAGTATCTAATGTAACAAAACCGAACAAATTATAAGAACGTAAGTACAAAAACAATCACCGAAGTGATTAAATTCCTGTACTTAAGCTCCCATAATACCGATAGTCTGGAAATCATGAAGGATTTCAAACAACTCCCGACATACAAACCAAGACCAGTAGTGATTCAACACAACACATCATTCGTTACAACATTTCACAAGTGGCATCCGGATTACATCCATCAGAGTTCAAATAAAATAATACAAACCAAGTTTAAATTTGCGGAAGCAACATAGTTTAGTACATAACTTCATAGTTTCAAATACATTGCCAGATCTTAGTCATGTCCCACCAAAAGCATCTTTAGGTACGAGAACTAGGAGAGACCGCGCCCAACGGTCTAGTCTTCATCCCCAGCCGAGAGAAGGCAATACTTGCAGCAACCAAAGTAGAACTGGTCATCTGCAACAGGTGGGAAATAAACCCTGAGTACGAGAAGGTACTCAGCTAGACTTACCCATCAAAACCAGAAATAAAGGACACCAAGGGTCATGCAAGGCTTATGAGGTGGGCTAGCTTGACACAATTGCATAAAAGAGCTTATGAATATAGTGACCAATTTAAACTTAGCATCAAGTTTATCATCATTTACCTATCCACTAGATTAGCACCTGTACTAGAGCACTCACTTATTAGGAGCAACCAATATTAACCATAGCAGGTATAATAAGGCTGTCATCATCATACCATCATTCCTAAACCATTATGTTATTTAGTGTATCTACTTAGGAGATAAGCCCGTCAAGTTCTCACTAACCGGTGAGAGACGACGACTCGAATCGAATTACAACTCAGCTGAGGGGGTATTCCTAACTCTCGCCCTAGGCATACTTTGCAAGGGTAGCCGATGGGTCACCTTTGGTACAACTCAGGAACCAAATTCAGCTGGTTCGATCAGCGCCAGCACTCTCAGGGATTACCCTTCTACCAGGACTATCAGGACTTTTAAATCACCTGCCCTTGGACTCACGCCTACAGGCATCCCTTCGAGGCGTACTTTATACTTATCGACTCCCGACCTAAGGTGAGCTACTCGGCTTCGTGGTCGGTCTCTAGACCCGGCCAACTAAGAGAGAGGCATGCGTTCAACATGAATAGGAAAGGCTCCAAGATTCGGTCCTTAAGCGACACAGACAGAGTCACTACAAATCGGCAAGCCTTCGCCCGGTCTTCCATTCAAATTAAGACAGGTTCTTTTCCACGATAGCAAATATAGCCAACCGTACCATATGTATATCCCTAAAGCTCACAGGTGATAGGAAATCACCTGACTTCTACCACATTTAAGCAGGGCTAAGCACTACACGAGCCTGAGCTACATAGGATTCAGGGTATCAATATCTGGACAAGGATTGGAATAACCAATGCAGCAAGTGTTTGCATCCAACACCTAAACTTAATGCAACAATATATATATGTAACAATAATACTTTAATTACATTTTGGAAATTAGGAGGCTTAATATGCTCCGGGGCTTGCCTTTCACAAAGTTGCACAGACGGTGATCCGAGCACTCAACGACGACCTCATCTGGCACTTCTCCTAAGGGCTGCACCTCCTGAACTTTCGGTGTTGGCTGCTGCTGCTCCCTGCTCGGTTCCTCGAATTCCAGCAGTGTCACTCCTTCCGGTACTCCTATTGCATGCAGATGCATAAGATAAATATCATGGATGCGTAAGGAATGACATGATGCTCATGATGAATGGATAACAGTAAGTATTTAACAAAAACATCACTGGACACTCATTTACCGACTAAGAATAGCTCTATTCAAATCACTTCAAAACATGTATCTAACTTAACTCGAAGAACAAGATCAACTTACCTAACTTGCATAACCTAAGATAAAGATGCTCATCTTCAGTTAAAGGCCTAACACCTAGGAACATTACCACAAGCTTAGGAATAGTAAAGGCATACTTAAATCAAAAGTTAAGGTTTCATATGCAAACGAGCAGTTCCTTAATTCAATCACAACAAGAGTTCTACAAATTCAAATGACTTGCAAGAGGACATTCTGGAAAGCTTATGAAATTCTCTACAAATCATTTATAAACATCAAAGCATGATTCTTACGTTAACCAAATCGAATTCAAGTAAACATAGAATCTATCCAGAAATGGCTGGTTTACTAAATTAAATATTTAGTGATGATGCAAAAGCATAATTGGACCAAACCAAGTTTACCAACTTGTTGTGCATACCAGAGGAACATCAGAAAGTATAGTGCCAACTTCTAAATAAATTATTTAATGTCCTTTTTTAATTTATTTAGTTAATTAGGTGATTAAAGCAACATATAGTAAAGCTGTATAGAAAAATCTACAAAACTTACAGTAGCTACCTCATGCTTCACATAGACTACCATAAAAATTTCAAAGCAATTGGACAAGCAGAACTTGCTTGTATCAAAAATAATAGATGGCAGGTCTATTTCTAGCATAATTAGGAAACCCTATTGAAAAGTGTCAAGCAACAGATTTCACATTTTTCCTAGTATCATTCTAGCATAAGAATAGTACTCACCAAATTTTACCTTTACTGGATCTATAGAAAAATTATGAAAATTCACACAAAATCCATCCATGCAAACAAGAGAAGTACATAACTCCTACATACAATGTCTAAAGTGTATGAAAATTTAACTACAAGCTATTCATGATATGAGCAGTACACCATAAAAATTTCATGCCATTTGGAGCCACACAGAAAAAGATATAATTACCCCTATTTCCCACATGATTAAAAGAGATAATTAGCAACTCCATTTTTCATAATAGAACATGGCATAAATTATATTTTTAATATAAACTAGACATTACCAGGAACTCAACAAAATTGGAACCACATCATTTGGATCTACCAACCAAGAGATATACATTTTTGAATCTGTACCCAAATCTATGAAAAAGAATAAAACAAAACAAACTGGAAACCCTAACCAACTACTGGGCCGCCCGAAAAAACACTGCGGCCCAGCGATGCGCGTGCCCGCACACGCCAGCGTGGCCTAGAAACACGGCGCGGCCCACGGTCGGCTCCCGCCCACGCGTGGCTGCTGACAAGCAAGCCCCGCTAGTCAGAGAGGAAACAGGGGAGGGAAGAAGAGCGACGGTGGTAGCTCGCCGCCGGTGGTAGCTCTGGTGAGGCCACGGGTACCAGCGGGTTCACCTCACCCGTGCGCACCTAGGGGTACCATTGATTGCAGCAATTGCAGTGGCTAGGGGGAATGGCGACGGCCATGGCGGCACATGGCCGCGAGTTGGCCAGCTCCGGCAAGCCGACGGCATCACGGCCCTAATGGTCTACCCTACGAGCATCAGCATCACTCACTAGACCAAAAGCAAGGGAAAGAGGGGGGCAGTAAGAGGCTCGAGTGGCACAGCCATGTGCGAGCTCGGTCGGCGGCGAACATGGCGACCCAGTGGAGCCACCTTCGTGGTGAGCCCTGCTTGAGGCGAGGACGAGGTTTCGGTGAGGTCGAGGACGTGGAATCAAGGGAAATGGCGATCATGGTGCTGTGGTTCAGGGGAATCGAACAATGGTGCTCGGTTTAGGGTGATTTGGCTCGGCGACAGCCACGGTCTTCCCGGTCACCGCGCTCACATGGAAGAGAACGACAGAGAGGGAAATGGCGAGATGAAGAGGGAGTGAGTGAGGCGCTGGCTTGGCTTTCACCTGGGAGCACAGGGCACACGACGTGGAGGTGCTAGCTGAGCATGCACGCCACACGGTGGCCAGTCTCTGAATCGGTCGGCCATGACATTCACTGAACGTTTTCTGAAACGACTGAATCGGGGTCCGGTGGCATGACTGACAGCGCCATTTCATCGCCTCATAGCTCGTAATCTAGCCCGAGTTAGCGGTAGGTAGCAAATTTGTATAACTACAGTAGTACTACAATATTGTCAATTGGGGCTTGGACTAATTCGGTCTGGATTGGGAGATACAAGGTCTCAAAGAGGGGCTCATGAAACTGTAAGTCAGGACTTGACTGAAAAAATTTTCTAAGTCTGAAATCAGCAGGGAAACCTGACTTGTGGGCCCTGTTTGAGCATGTTCTAGCCATTTTCATGAGATGGTCATATTGAGACTTTTGTTCCTTGATAAATTGGCTACAACTTTGGTAAAGGGTGCACATCCATGCAAGGTCTCTAGGTTGGACTTTTTAATCAGTCAAATAGAGTCACTCTATAGGTCATCCTAAAGTCAAACCTCCACCTAGAGGGCAATTTAGTCATTTTGGTCCACATGAACAATGTCCCATCAATTACCCTAAGTGTAGTTAAGGTGTATTAGACCATAATTAACCACTCTACACAAGTGCTACACCAACTTCTAAGTATCACATGTGATAAAACAACAAAACACTCAAATTACCCTAATGTTGCAAATCCATGTTTCACATGTTTCATGACTTTGTTGCAATTTTAAACTTGTCATATTACACTACGTTACCATGTTTCAAGGTATGAGAAACTCATGTTGCATTCACATGTTGCACTAACTACCATTCACAAGCAATCAAGTATGAAACAAACATAATTGAGAATGTTGCATATACATGTTTCAGTAACAATGGCATGATGAGATAGATGATGCACATGTTTATGAAATGAAATGCAATTTTGTGGGAGCCAACACCTAGGGTGTTACATCTAACTCCTTAAAATGTTTGTGAAAAGCTAACACACATACACATGGTGGTGTACACTTGGTGGTGTTGGCACATTTACAAAGGAGAAGGAGTTGGAGTTGAAACGGATCAACTCGGTGAAGAAATGGAGGCGAAAAGTGGTCACTGTGAGTGACTAGGATGTTGGCCTCAGCAGGACCAGCGTGTCTGGTCAATGACAGCAGTTGGGCGTGAGGTCTCGGTCATGTGACTGGACACTAGGAGCGAAGAAGTGACTGGATGGCTGAGGCTGCATCCGGTCAGTGCTAACGTACGCTGATGTGGTGGCATGAGGAATAGCAGTGATGCGTGGCAGTCGGAGAATGACCAGACTCAGGTGTTGCAGTCTGATCGTGCAGGAGCGGACACGTCTGGCTGCAAAATAGAGGCTCAGGGAGCTCTCTGAAAATGACCAGACTCTAGCTAGTCTACGTTCGGTCATGCAGGAGCGGACGCATCCGGTCGCAAAATAGAGGCTCAGGGAGCTCTCTTGAAACGACCGGGCTCAGGCGTAGTAGCGTCCGGTCATCCTCGTGGTGCAGTCCAGATCGCAACTTAACCATTGAGATCAAGTGCTCAATATTTATAGCCAGGGATGATGTGGCAGCCATTCCGTTGACTGGATGCTGGCAAGGTGCGTCTAATCGCTACTGATTTTTACCCAGTGAAGGGGTAATAGCTATATTAGCCCATGGGGCTATAAATAGAAGGGTTGGTCAGCCTTTAGCTAATAGCTTAGTAGAGCTAAGCACACTAGAGCCTTGGTGGCTTTATGTGGAAGTTCTTGGGAGCCCTCTAACTCACTCTAGCTTGATAGTGTTTATCCGATCGAAGTGAGTGAGCGATTCTAGTGTGATTGCATCGTGATGTTGCATCGAGTGGCACTAGGTGGTTGTCTTACAAGCCGATGGTGCTTGTTACTCTTGGAGGTTGCCACCTCCTAGATGGCTTAGTGGTGATCTTCGTCGAAGCCAACAAGAAGCTTGTGTGGTGCTCCAAAGAAGAGCTTTATGATGGGCATTGTGCTCATCCTGTGGGAGCCACGAAGAGCAACTCTAGTTGAGCATGTCATTGAGCTACCCTCACTTTCAGTTTAGGTTCTTAGCGGTGCCCGATGTGCAGGCTTGACGGGTAATGCCAATTAGCCGCCGAACAACCAAGTGAGTGGTCGACACAATGGGGACGTAGCATGTTGGCAAGCACATGAACCTCAGGAGAAAATCACCGTGTCAACATTGTTCTTCCCGTTGGTTTGCAATCCCCTTACACAAGCTTATAATTACTTTCATATATATTGTGCTTGTGTAGTTGCTCTTGTAGATAGTTAGCTTGTGTAGCTCACTAGTTACCTTCTTGCTTGTGTAGCATAGAAGTATCTCCCTTGCGTGGCTAATTCATTTGTGTAACCATGTTAGTCACATTACTTAGTTTGTGTAGCTAAGTATTTGCGCTCTCTAATTTGGCATTGGTTGCCTTGTTATTGAGCATTGCTAGTGAGCTGAGGAGCTTTGTGCTTTTGCTTACTAGAATTGTGTAGGAGCTCCCCGGTGTGCAAATTACTAGTGGCATAGGTTTGTGTGACCTTGCTCTTAGAATTGGATAGGTGAGCTCTAGCTAGCTTGGCACCTTAGTTTCTTAATTAGGATCTTTGCAAGGTGTTAGAGAACATAGATGGAGGGGTGTAGTCTTAGCTAGACCGATTGTTTTAATTCCACATTTGTTTTGGTTAGCCAACGTAATTAAATTTAAAAAGGACTATTCACCCCCCCCCTCTAGTCTGTCATCTCGACCCTACAAGTGGTATCAGAGCCAGGTCTCTCATTTGTGGTCTTCACCGACCTTGAGAGGATGATGACTTATGGGCTAGATGTTGAGTGTCCTTACACTTTTGATGGCACACACTTTGTACGGTGGAAAAATTGGATGACATGCAATTTTAAGTTCATTTCCCCCCAAATGTGGTGGATCGTAGATGTGGGCTTTTCTCATGCGTTGGATGAAAAGAATGTAACTAAAGCACAAAAGAAATGCCTACATCTCGATTGCCAAGCTACTAACATTTTCTATCAATCCATGAAAGATAACATATTTAGGGAGATCATGTACATGAAGACTGCCCATGATATTTGGTTGTACCTCAACTTAATATATGGGAGTGTCTCCGATGATGATGATGATGAGCCCAAGGAGGCGCATGAGTGTGGTGAGCATGATCACAATTTGGTGATTGTGGAAGATTGCTCCACCTCATGGTCAAGTGATGATGATGATCATACTACCATAAGATCACTTGACAAGGTTGATAATGATGCCACAAGTGTTGCACATGAAGATTCTACCTCAAACACACTTGGTGGTTATCTTAACGATGTTGGTTCATGCTCAAGCCATGATGATGATGCTACTACAAGCTCTCCAACTACATCACATTACTTCATGTCATAAGGTGACACTAAGATATCTAATGCAAATGTGATTGATCTTGATTCATATGAGCAGCTTCTAGATAGATATGGTTGCATGATCAAAGCTTTAGAAAAAGAGATGGCTAAAACCGAGAAATTGAAAAATGAAAACTCTTTTCTAAAGAACACATGTGAACAACAAAAGCATCTACTTTATGTTACTACTTGTTCACATGAGGAGCTAAAATTGACTCATGAGGAACTTAGTGTTACTCATGATAACTTGGTACAATACCATTCTTTTCTCACTAAAGAACTTTCAAATGGAAAAACTAAAACTAGTGAGAGCTCATCACATGGGTCAATTGATCAATCACATATTATTGCTAACCCTTGTGATGTAGGCAAGAAGCATGTATCCACCTCTTGTGATGATTTATTAGAAATGCTATGTTCTTCACAAATAGATGCTTCTTCTACTTCTATGCCTTGTGAGACTAACCTTTTGAAGAAGAACAATGAGCTCAAAAATGAAGTGAAGAATTTGAGCAACAAGTTAGAGAGGTGCTACAACTCAAAAGTCACCTTTGAGCACATGTTGAAGACTCAAAGAAACTATGGTGACAAGTGTGGCCTTGGCTTCAAGAAGAAGATGACAAAGGGTGAAAGAAAGAGAGAGAAAGATGAAGAAGCTACAACAAAGAAAACTCTTTCATACCATGTGCTACCAGTGTCATGAAGTGAGACACCTTGCAAATGGTTGCACTAACATTAAGAAGCTCAAGAAGATAAAAGAATAAGAAAGGCTCAAGCATGTGAAGTGCTTCAAGTGCCGTACTTGAGGTCATCTTACCTCAATGTGCCCGACCAAGCAATTGGTGAAGCAACAAGTGAAGCCTTAACTAAAGCCACAAGTTGAGCAAGAGAAGACACCCAAAGAGCAAGTCAAGATCTGTCATGAACATGGTGGTGACTTGATGACGAAGAAGAAGAAAACAAGAAGGGGTAGAAAGGCAAGGCATCCAATGCAAACTCAAGATGCCAAGATGATGAGCAAGAATGAAGATGAGAAGAAAAATTATGCTCACATCGAGTGCTTCAAGTGTGGAAATATGGGACAATTTGCCTCTAAGTGTCCAACCAAGCTTGAGAAGAAGGCTCAAGCAATCCATGAGAGGCAAGGCAATGGGAAGCACCACATGAGCAAGGAAGAGAAGGCTCAATCAAAGAGAAAGTGCTACTCATGCCGGAAAAGGGGACACATGGCACATTCATGTCCCCTAGGTAACACTCCTAAGTCTATTTCAATTAATGATGATTCTATGCTTAGGAAGGATTATAATGGTACATCTATGGCTGTTATTGCAAAACATCCTGCTACTTATACTAAGGCTTTGCCTAAGTATGTTGCTCCTAACCTGAGAGGACCCAAACTTGTTTGGGTAGCATAAAAAAGTAGATGATTGATTGTAGGTACCATCAGCATTGGAGACTTGATTCAATTGATTTCATATTAATCATCATATGTTGAGTCAAAATATGAAGCCTAGTGCACATCCAAACCCAATGCCAAGTGAAAATAGAGTGAAGTCCAAGTGCTATCAACATACAAGTGTCATATTCAAGTTGTGGTGATTTATTGGATTATTTGATGGATTGCAAAATTATTTGGGTTGAAGCTTGCTAGTTGGATGATCATGAGCTAACCAAGGTATATCTCTTGTTGATCATTTCATTTGGGTGCATATGAGCTGATTGAATTGGATAAATATGCAATGTTGCTTGCTATGAGATGTTTGAATGGATAAATAGCTTAGTAATCAAGTTTGGATTGATTTGTGTTGGATAAGTTTATAAGATGACATTTAGTAAGTGGATTGAATAGATTTATGTCTTGTGAAAGTATTCAAACAAGTTGATTTCAAGTTTGATTCATATTTGATGAAGTATAGCTCAAGTGATTGAAATATGTCCTATATTGAAAATCTGAGTGAGCTATGATCTTAGCCATGTTTGAGTGATCAAAACTTATTGGACATGCTCTAGACTTATGGTTTAAGATGTTGTATGAATTTCATGAGAATTGGATAAGAGATGCTTCAGTTTTGGAGTGGATCTTGTTAGCTATAGTGTAGTAGTTTTCAGCATATAACAGTGATGGAAGAATTGACATATGGTAGCAATCAGAAGTCAAATGAGGCTTAAATTTTTACAGCTGCTAGATAGATTAGTGAAGCACATATTGACCAAATTTCGTGGTAATTGGAATTGTACTTTGGGATATATGCATTTTTCTTTGAAGAGTACAGAATCTGTCAGAAAAGTGACAACTATTGGATTTATTTGGAGTCACTTTAATTGAAAGGTCCTCAAGATTGGAAATATATTTATAAGTGTTTGAGGTACTTAAATTTAGTTTTGAGATGATCTAGAAGCATAACAAGCAAAGAGTACAAAGCTATTTGAATGTGGAGTGTACTTGGCACACATTTGGTACTCAAATTGGAAGATTAAGATCAAACTTAAGATGAAGATGAAGTTTAAGTTCAAGTGATGATTGGAGATCATTTGATAGAAATAAAAGGACTTAAACAAGTATAAAGAAAAGGACATAAAGAAGGAATCAAGGTTACTCATCAAGTAAAATCCATCACTTGGATCAATCAATCAAGTTATTTCAAGTGAGTGTCAACAATGGTTCTTTGGAGAGAGGTGACTTCTCCCTAGTGTAGGAGCTTGCCACCTATGTGTAGGTAAACCAAGTGTGGTACTTGAAAGGCTAACATGGAACTGGTGATTCAAGGGACATTTGAGATGCTTTGTGGAAGCAATCAAAAGGGTCGATCAAGAAAAGCAAGCAACAACCAAAAGAGAGCTAGTCATGGCAATTCAAGTGATATTTCAAATAGTTCTCTCATGCAAGCAAAGTTCAAAAGATGAAGCAAGCTAACCACAACAAGATAGTGCATTTGATCATATTAGTGGTTCTCAAATCATATGGGTGAAGAATGGATTTCATTATTCATGATTGGTCTTCACCAAGCTTATAATTGGACTCCACATTGCTATTGGAGTAATGAATTGGACTCTATGTGACTATCCTCTACTCCAATATAGCAAAGGTATTATTGTAACATGCATGATCATTGTATCCCTTACTAGTATGTGATTAGATGCATGATCATTTCATCCCTTACTAGTATGTGATTAGTGCATGCTTCATAGGATCATGCATAACAAATGAAATGTTTAAATTCATAGCCTACCACTATTGCTTGAATGATTAATTGATCTAGTGGTTAGTATATGAATTTATTCATGAGCTAGTGAACCCAAGTACTTGATTTAATTTGCACTGCTAACAAGTGACAAGTACAACTTTAGTAAGATAACCCTTGTAAGAGGTGTGAAGAAGCTTGTCATTAGTTCAAACCGGACTTAGAAGCTTGGGCAAATCAATTTAGTCAAGTCAAAATTAGAAGCTCATGATAGTGATAAGAGTACAAGCACAAGACAACAATGCAAATGGATATCTAGTTTATTTGTTTTAACTGGTATCTAGACTCAAGTATTTCATCAAGAATTCACAAGTAATGTCTAGATCAACTCACAAGTGATATCCTATAAGTGCTACTCATGAAGATAGCAAATGATTAAGAAATAGTTTTTATTGATAAATCCAACAAGTGGTTCCATACTAGAAAATTCTTTCAAGTGGTATCACATCTACACGTGGTATCAATCATGCAAGATGATGGTTCCACAAGTGATCCTCAACTTTAAGTGATCATCAAATGAAGAATGCATCCCTCACCTACAAGAGCTAAAGTGTATCAAATGGATGACCCATGCTATCACATAGAGGAAGGTGTCCCATAAATTGGTATCAATGTCGAAGATCCTATGTGTGGTATCTAAAAAAGCTATACACGTGGTGTCATTCCAACAATCAAGTGATGTCCATAAAAATGCAAGATTCAAGCCTCAACCATCTATCCCAAATGCAAACCTTTGCATCAATGAGAAGCACACCTTTTATGGAAAATTGATGACAAAGGGGGAGAGATTGTACAAAGATATGAAAGCTTTGAGAGGACAAAGAAGTAGAGGTTGTACATGGACATGGACAAAGAGGGAGCAACATTGAAGAAAAGAGATGGATCAAAATTCTTGGACAAGAGAAGCACACAAGTAGGGAGAGCAAGCTTATGAACTTTGATTGGTTGCATTTGTTATGTGCATAGTCATGTGCTTGCTTGCATTGCATAAATTTCTTAAATTTGATATGCATGCTTGTGTGGTGTATGCTAGTTATAGAACTTGAATGATGATTTGATAACTAGCATGCATAGGATGGTAGCTAGACTTGTATCTTTACATGTGGTACTAGAAACTTGATTATAATGTTGGTCTCATGGGGTTTCTAGTATTTTTGTTATCTAGCTACGCATTGTGCTAAGGATGGTGTTAAAAGTGCAACTCCAATTGATATCACACTTTAAAGGTTTATTCTATACACCTTAGCATCATTGGTAGTAATTGCTCTCCCACAATTCCAATCATGCATATGTGCCAGCTTCAAACCAAACACTCTAGCACATATGTTGGGGAGCTAATACTACCATTTTGGATTTGTGGTACTTGTCCAAAATCATTTACACATGGTAAAATTGCTTAGGCAAGCAACATGAATCCAAAAGAGCTTAATTAATATATCTTTGTAGAGTTGTCATCAATTACTGAAAAATGGGAGATTGAAAGGTCCTTGTGTGATCTTGGTAAGTGTCGACAGAATATCATCGTCAGTCCTCCGAGGGGTATCCCACGAAGGTAGATTGATCGACAGAGATGCATGTAATCAAGAACAAGAAGGCAACAGAGACACAAGAGTTAGACAGGTTTGGGCCTGTCAGCGTGACATAATACCCTACTCATGTGGTCTGTTGGATTATATTGGCTATCGTATGATATTGTGTGTGTTCAGAGGGGGTCCTTGCCTACCTTATATAGTCTGGGGGGCAGGGTTACAAGTCGGTTAGATCTAGGAGATAACCGAAAAGTAATAACAGATTACAGGAATCATGGGATCATATGTATCCTAACAGATCTCGTAGTATCTTTAGGATACCTTCTAGGTGTCTTATGGGACACGTCGAGCAATGCCATGCTCCGCAAGGCTTCATCTTATGGGCTGGGCCACCCCTAGGGTGCAGCCCATGTGGTTTGTCATGTGTATCCAGGGTTGTACCCTCATAGCTAGTCCCCGAGTGCCTTGTATCCATTGTGCAACGCCATCTTGAGCTTGTCTGAGTAGGTGCGAACAAAGCTGAGCAGTCAAAGTCATGGTCTGACCATTGTGATGAATTGCCAAGCAGCTGTGAACCATCACCGAGTAGTTGTGAACCATCGCTGAGCAGTGTGAACTGTCGTGGAGCAGTGTGAACCATCGTTGAGCAGTGTATCCCAAGTAAGGCTTGCCATAAGGATGTAAGGAGCTCAAGTTCAAAATCAAAAATTTCTTCATAGTGGACCAAGTGTGCCCACTTAGAGTCCGACCACGAGAAAGGGAGATAGCCTTCTTCAATTTCATTAGGTGTGGAGTCTTCTAGATGAAAGCAAACACACTCACCGCAAGGTGAAGTGTGCCTACTTAGTCCTCTGAGCCTAACAGTAGGTGATGCAGTCACATGGTGCTAGGGTCCAAAGTAGAAGAAAAGCATAAGACTAGCCGAGCAGGTAGCCAGTCCCTAGGCATAGCCCTAAGACGAGAAAAGCACATTCACCTCAAGGTGAAGTGTGCACACTAAGTCCTCGAGCCTGACAGTAGGTGACGTTGTCACGTGATGCTAGGGTCAGAAATAACAGTCAATAGAAGAAAGTCCCCAGTGTCATGAGGAACCAAATCATATTGATGACACAGTCCCCGAGCCACAAGTAGAAATCTTGGAGAAAACAAATCGTGGAGAAAAAACCGGAGTAACAGTTGTACAGTAGGAGTTACTGAGCCTTAATGGATTGCGAAGAAGTCAGCAAATATTCAGTGAGCAGTAACAAATTGTGGCAAAAAATGGGCGATACGGGTTGTAGTTGCGCAAAAGCCCAGGTAACGGCCCACCATGCCGTTTCAGAGAATTCAGAGAGGCACAAATCATGGAGCGATTTCCCAAAAACCCTCGAATGCAAATGGTGGGGGAGTGCTTTATAACTACATTGCCTGCACTCCGCGCTCCCACCTTTGCCACTTTGCTACTTCATCTTCCTGCTCAACCCTCGCACTCCAGATTCATACGCGCTTCTGCCACCAATCCCAAACTAGATCTGAGAGATGGCACCGAAGAGGGGAGTTGGAAACCTGAAGAAGGCGGCCGTCGGAGCTAGCCATGACAATGAGTGGGTGCCGTCACTCATGGGGGAGGTGGAGATCAATAGGATGGTGGAGGCAGGTGTTCTTTCGGACCGTGTCACCATCGAATGGTGGCTAGCCAATGGTGAGCCCTACCCAATGCCTCATACCGATGAAGCTGTAGTATTTGAAGATTACTTCTGGCGTGGGTCAGGATTTCCCATTCATCCTTTCTTGAGGGATCTGTTGGAGTTCTAGAGAGTTAGTCTGTGTAATCTCCACCCAAACACCATCTTACACATCTCTATCTTTATCCATTTTTGTGAGGCGTATCTCGGAGTTCTTCCCCACTTCAACCTCTTCAGTCACCTATTTTGGCTAAAGAAGAATTGTCGGTGGCAGTTCTAGGGTGGTCGGCGGAGTGTATCTACAACTCCACGATGGGATGGTAGGTGAGTACATCACTATACCACTAAACACGTCGCTGAAGGGGTGGAACGCTAGGTGGTTCTACATGAAGCAGAGCCATCTTGCCATCCATTGTGATGTCGACCATGTTTCGAAGAACCAGAAGAGCTGGTCGGTGAAGCCGAGCAGTGGTGATATGGATCAGGTGAAGGAGCTCCTCCGCCTGATAAAGGCCATGAAGATGAATGACGCCTTGGTGGCAGCGAGCTTCATAGTGCGCCGTGTTTAGCCCTGCAAGGAGAGGGCCCTGCGGGCTTTGACTTCAAGGTGGACACCGATGGCACCTAGGAGAGAACGGAGAGGCTGACGAGGGATGATGTGGTAGAGCGGGCCACAGAGCTATTCACTCCAAATGCCTCGTTCAGTGTGTCAGGGTAGACCTAGGCCCTTCAACTATACAAACCCACCTCCTTAGGTAAACATCTCAATTGTTTGTTCCTGATCCTTTTTATCATATACCGTTGTCGAGTAGTGTACTAATTCACTTGTGGAAAGATTCATTCGTAGGAATGAGCGGCGTACTTGTCGGGTGAGCCGAGGAGCGATTGGTCGAAGGCAGTGGATGCTCGGCAAACAACTCAGCCTGAGGAAGGTGCCTTCAGCACCTCGTCAGAGTCTAGAGGCGTGGACGCTGGTCAGACAGAGAGTCCCCCCCCAGGTGTCATAGAAAATCTGGGGGAAGAGGGCAGTGGCAGATGAGCCAGCCCAAAAGAAGAGGAAAATGGTGGGTGCTGCTCCCCACAAGCCAGGCAGCATCTCCCTTGGCGGTGACCAGACAACTCAGATGTAGAGTACGGCGATGTCCGAGTGGTCGGATGACGATGGGGCTCTAGTGGCTCCTCTGCCGAGCACTATAGCACCTCCACGCAACACCCACACTGAGGTGCAATCGAAGGGAGGGGTGGTAGTCCCTGAGCAACAGGCGAAGGGAGTCCCCGAGCAACAAGCGAAGGGAGTTCCCAAGCGACAGGCGGAGGAGAGGCCAAAGGTGGGGGCCGTGAGACCTTTAGCCTAGGGCACATGGGTTGACCATAGAGCCGCGCCTGGGGGCTTGGGGAGGTAGCACCGGTTCAGAATCGTGTACCAAGAGACCGACGTGTAAGTTTCTTTTCCTTGGATTCAGCTTGCTGTTCGGATCCTTATAGTTGCGGTGATTGACTTGCTAATCTAATGTAGAGCGAGGCATATGGAGGATCTGAATCCATCCGTCCAAACTGGCGAACAACCAGGGGCTGGTCTCGGCACCAAGGCAATGTCGGCAGACTCTGTCTCGGAGTCCTCGGGCGCTCGATGGCCTATGAAGGAGTCAACCGCCACTGCTGATGGACTTGGCGGCGGAGAACGATTAGCGCTGATGGCAGACGAGCCGGCGGCGGTGCCCGAGGCAATGGCGGGAGCCGCTAGATCTTCGGAGGTGGATGCTGGAGTTGCTGATGTTGCGCCAAAGTCTAGAGTGGAGAAGCCGGTGGTGCTAGAGGAGTAGACAGCGCTCCCTAAGGTGTCGGAGGGCGTGGTCGAACATGCTATGTGGCCCCCGAGCCCCCTAGTGGTGCCACCAGCTATGAAGGAGGATGAAGTGGAAGAGACTAAGCATGAGGAAGCTCGACCTCAAGCTATCCAGATCCTTTGCAAGTAGGGCAATGAAGTTGTGGTGGTGGAAGAGGTGGACACCACCAGGGAAGTCAGGAGGCTAGAGTCCACCCTTTCCATGGCAATGAAGAAGATCAAGGTTAGTATTGCGTCGGCAATGTCTGTCTATGTTGTCAGAGATTGGAGTTCTTTATAATCTTGTTGCTTTTGCATGGCATAGCACGGACTACTGAACAATGGCGACAGCAGATCAAGAGGATGGAGCCCCTCGCTGAGGAGAACAAAAAACTAAAGGAGGCGGTGAAGCTTATGGAGAAAAACATCTAGAGGGCCCAGAGCGAGCGGGATCTTGATGAATCTAACACGTGGGACCTAGAATACCAAAAGGGGGCATTATCTGAGGAGCTATCGAATGTGTCCAAGTAGTTGCATGGCAACTCTGAGCAGCTGAGAAGCCTCTCTGAGCAGAAAAAGGTACTACGAATTGGTGAACTTGTTCTATATTGCCTAACAGCTTCAATGTTGTTGACGATCATCACTTTTTGTAGAGCAAGATGCGAAGATCAACCAGTTGCGTCAGGTCATCGGTCAACTCCAAGAGGAGGAGAAGAAGGCGTCTAAGTGAGTAGAGAAACTAGCTAAGGAGCTAAAAGGTGAGTAGTTCATGGTCGAAGTTGTTGCTTAAGTGACTTAATGGCTTGACGAATCTTCTCGGTGCTTGCAGAATACCGTCAAAGACTAAGGCCTAGTTCGATGTGCTGAGAGTTGGAGGCACAAACCTAGAGGCTGAAAGCTCGATGCCATGGTGGCTAGAGTTAGGCTAGTGCTTGACTACATTGACATGGAGGGAGCTCCTCAGCCCGACTGACAGGTCGCCTCGTCCGGACACCATCATCGATAGGTGCAAGGCGACGTGGGAGAACTTCAAAAGCTTCAACCATGATGCCACTATCTCCACCATGACCCATGCCTTAGCAGTAGTTCAGTCTTATTACCCTACCATCGATCTGCGAGTGATAGGGGCCGAATTTGCCAGAGGGACTGGTGTGACGAAAGCAGTAGGAGCTTGAAGATGAGGTGGAGGACACGGACGAAGAGGCTAGCCGGAGACATTGACCTATTCGGCGAGGTGGACGAGGAGGGCCAAACATAATGACCTGCTTAGAGAGTGATCTAGTAATAGCTAGAGAGGATAGTTAAAACACGCGAGGGCATAGACAATCATTTATGTATGTGTATAAATGTTGTAAAGTGACATATGTATGTTTATGCAGTTTGCCAGTATTTTGGTGAAAAATCATTGTAGTGTTAACCCTAACATGATTATACGTAGTATAAGTAGCATTCGAGCAGTTAGTTTGTTACTGAGCTCTTGGCCTTGGCTAGCCCATATTCCATAACATCGAGCGTGGAGCCCGTGCACGTGTATGAGGAACAGATGTGACCAAGGAAACCGTAGCCGACATCCCTTAATGCTGAGTGCAGAGCCCATAGCACGTGTAGGGAGAGATCGAAGACTGGGTTTTCTTCAAAGAACATAGAGCAGAACAGTGTGCGGCTCGGCGGTTGATGAAATATCTTGGAGATATGGAGAAACATGGCGGAGCGTTTATGGAGATCATGTATTAGAGTTTGTAAAGGAGTAGCTTAGAGCTGGCGACCACAAATGGAGATTAAACTATAATGGAGATATAATGGAGACAAATTATGGTGACAAAAACTTCATTCATTATGGAGTGGAGAGTACATATCTAGAGCATTTCAAGGATAGAAACATATAAGGTGCTCGATGTGCCATGAATTGGGGATATCGACTTCGTCCAGGTCACATAGCCAGTAAGACCCTAGTCGGGTAACCTCTTTGACCATGTAAGGCCCTTCCCAGGGGGAGGAGAGCTTGTGCATCCCTTCGGTTTTCTGTTTTCTACAGAGAACAAGGTCACCGACAGCAAATGAATGACCTTTGATGTTATGGTTGTAGTATCTCCGCAATCCTTCTATGTATTTGGCTATTCAGATGCAAGTGATCAGGCATTCTTCTTCAGCCTTATCGACATCCTCTGTCCGAATAGTTGTGGCTTACTCTTCATTATAATGTTCCACCCTAAGTGCTCGGAAGGCAATGTCCACTGGTAGTATGGCTTCTGAGCCATAGACCAAGAAATATGAAGACACACTGATGTTGCGACTAGCTTGAGTGCACAGTCCTAGACCACAGCTGGGAGCTCTTTGAGCCATCTACCTAGATGCTTTTCCTCTTTCTGATATAACCTCTTTTTGAGGGCATCAAGGATCATGTCGTTCATCCTGTTCAACCTGGCCATTGGCTTTAGGATGGGCAATAGAGACGTATTTGATGGAGATGCATTGGTCTTTGTAGAAATCCCAAAAATGATGACCACTGAATGTAGTTCTGAGGTCGATGATAATGCTATTCGGGAGACTGAATCTATGGATATCTTCAAAGAGCTCGACTGCTTTCTTTGTAGTAGCCGAAATAAGCGGTTTGTATTCGATCCACTTGGAGAACTTGTCAATGGTGATGTACAAGTACCGGAAACCACCTAGCGCTAGCTTAAAAGGCCCAATTATGTCCAGTCCCCAGCATGCGAAAGGCTAGGAAGTTAGGATGGTCTACAGTTCTTGTGCCGACATGTGTATCTGCTTGGTGAAAAACTGGCATCCTTCACAACGTCGGACGAGGTCTTCTGCATCCGTGATGGCCGTGGGCCAGTAAAAACCAGCTCAGAAAGCTTTGCCGACTAGGTTTCTCAAGGCTGCATGATTGCCACAGGAACCAAAGTGAATTTCAAGAAGTAGTCTCACTCCCTCTTCTTGGGTGATGCATTTCTGCAGTATCCCTTCCTTGGCACTTTTCCTCATCAAGTTCTCGTCTACCAGCATGTAATGCTTGATTCGACAGATTAGGCATTTAGTTTTAGTCTTGTCGGTGGGTACGTCAGCGCTGGTGAGGTACTTCATGAACTGTTCCCTCTAGTCGGTGACCGACGAAGGTACTGTAAGTACCAACTGCTCGATGGGGGGAATTTCTTGAACTTCCTTCCCTTCCTTAATAGATGGCGTAAATAGGTCTTGAATGAAGACCCCTAGTGGAATCACAGTGCGAGAAGAGCCTATCTTAGATAGGTGGTTGGCGAGCTGATTTTGATCTCATACCACGTGGTGGTACTCGATACCGTAGAACTTCCCTTTGAGTTTCCTAATTTCGGCGCAATATGCGTCCATCTCACTAGAGCAGGACCAGTCTTTGTTGAGCTGGTTGATGACCAGCACAAAGTCTCCGTATACCATGAGGCATTTAACGCCAAGCTTGATGGCTATACGGAGTCTGTGGAGGCATGCTTCATATTTGGCGATGTTGTTGGAGGCTGGAAAATGTATTCGGAGAACATATCGAAGCTTGTCTTTGGTTGGTGTAATGAATAAAATGCCAGCACCAGCACCATTGATGTTAAGGGCACTGTCAAAGTACATCACCCAGTGCTCGGGGTAAGTAGCGGGGATGGGCTCTTAGATCTCGGTCCACTGAGCAACGAAGTCAGCGAGCGTCTATGACTTGATGGTAGGCCTGCTTCTGAATTCGATGGAGTAAGTGCCGAGCTCGAGAGCCCACTTGATGATGCAGCCATTGGCCTCTTTGTTATGGAGGATGTCCCCTAGAGGGAACTCGGTGACCATGGCGATCTTGTAATACTTGAAGTAATGGCGGAGCTTGCGTGACGTGATCAGAATAGCGTATAGTAGTTTTTAAACTTGAGCATAACGAGTTTTGGGCTCATTAAGGACCTCGCTGATGAAGTGGGCGTGGCCTTCCTTGTGAGTCGAGCTGATCATTATGAGCAGCCTCGGCTAGCACAAGGGCAGCCTCATTTGCTCGGTGCTAGTGCACGATTGACTGTTCCTATTGACGCGAGCAGGCGCAGTCCTCCTCAATTTCCCCATCCCAGTGGAGGGCTATCGACGATGACATTGAAAATTTCCGCCTCCACGGAAGGGCAGGGAAAGGAGGTTGTACGGCGGTAGTTTCGGCGATGGTCTCCGTAGAGCCCTCAGACTCAGAGTCTAGATTTTCCTCTAGGATGGTTTGGAGGGATGCTTCGGGGCGTCGATCGATGTATAGCATGTTGACAGTCGACTGAGAGCTAGTCGGCGAGAGGATGAATATCTCCCACCTAGTCGACAAAGTTGCCCCTTAGGGTATCTTGATAGGTGGCGGCGATGCTGGTGAGCCCGAAGGGTAGGGCCATAACCCCTAGAGTTTCCTGATCCACCTCCGATAGATCTAAATCAGAGGGTGGTCGGCAGCTGGAACTAGAGTGGTCAGAGCCGATTCTATGATGGAGAGGCAATCGACGAGCTTCTAGTCCAACTTGATCGATGGATGTGATTAGATCGTCGTTGTTGATTTGCCTCCTCGAGTAGCAGGGGAGCGGGTGGCAAATTGTCGATGAAGATGACCTTGGGGGTGGTTCCGAGATCGGATCTATAGTCATAGGTGTTGGGGTGATTAGTGCAGTATTGATCTACACCGGCTCGATGAGCTCTCCAACTCTGTCAGCATTGATGATTTAGGAGATCGATCCACCCGTGAAGATCTAGCTAGGTTGTGGGAAGGACAAAGAACCTACAAAATGTACCATCTTGTTCGACATGGAAACAACATGCACACCCCTACCTGGCGCGCCAACTGTTGACAGAATATCATCGACAGTCCTCCGAGGGGTATCCCACGAAGGTAGATTGATCGGCAGAGATAGTGTAATTCGAGAACAAGAAGGCAACAGAGACATAAGAGTTAGACAGGTTTAGGCTGTCAGCTGTGACAGTAATACCCTACTCCTGTGATCTATTGGATTGTATTAGCTATCGTATATATTGTGTGTGTTCGGAGGAGGTCCCTTCCCACCTTATATAGTCTAGGGGTAGAGTTATAAGTCGGTTAGATCTAGAAGATAACTGTAAAGTAATAACAGATTACAGAAATCATGGGATCATACTGTATCCTAACATATCTCGTAATATCTTTAGGATATCATCTAGGTGTCTTGCGGGACTGTGCCGAGCAGCGCCGTGCTCTGCAAGGCTTCAGTCTTGTGGGCTAGGGCCACCCCTAGGGGTGCAGCCCATGTGGTCTGCCATGGGTATCTAGGGTCATACCCCCTATAGTAATTGAGTGATAACCTAGGTGGACTAATTATGTTTATACGAGATACATAGGTGATTAGTCCACAGGTACATGTGTATGAGCAACATATGCCATGAAGGTGGAAATGGCTCAAAGATGTTGCAAAACTCACACATGTGATGATGAAGGAGCTCATTGTACATGAGACATGACATTAAGTCATCTGATCAAGGTGGAGAAGATCAAGACAAGACTTGGCTTGATGGACCGGTTGCAAGAGTGAAGGGCAAGTTAGAGGATTTGGAGTGATGGACCGCGTGGCAGTGAAGCTTGAGTAAGACTTGGCATCGATGGATGAAGGCAACGGTGAAAAGCAAGTAAAGTCAAGATTGATAAACCAATATAATCACGTGATGATATGAAGAGGATCATATCATTGTTGGTCATGTCGGTGCATGTGTCGCATCGACATTGAAAGAGATGGAATGGAATGGATAAGGCAAAGGTATAACCTAGGGTATTTCATTTCACTAGTCATAGGTGTGTAGAGAAGTTGATGATCGGGTTTAGGATAGATGGCCGTACTATCAAAAGGAGGAAACTTGTTTGCATATCGGTCATCTAGTGCCACTCGAGTGATCTAACTTTACATCATCGCTAGGATCGAGTGGCGTGGCAAGTTGAGTGGCTAACTCCTTAAAAATGTTTGTGAAAAGCTAACACATATACACATAGTGGTGTACACTTGGTGGTGTTGGCACATTTGCAAAGGAGAATGAGTTGGAGTTGAAACGGATCAACTCGGTGAAGAAACGGAAGCAAAAGTGGTCACTGTGAGTGACCGGACGCTGGCCTCAGCAAGACCGGCATGTCTGGTCAATAGCAGTAGTTGAGCGTGAGGTCTTGGTCATGTGACCAGACGCTAGCATGAAGAAGTGACCCGACACGCTGAGGCTGCGTCCGGTCAGTGCTGACGTACGCTCATATGGTGGTGTGAGGAACATTAGTGACTAGTGGCAGTCGAAGAATGGCCGGACTCAGGTGCTGTGTTTGGTCATGTAGGAGAGGACACGTCCGGTCGCAAAACAGAGGCTCAAGGGAGCTCTCTGAAAATGACCGGACTCTGACTGGTCTATGTCCGGTCATGTAGGAGCGGATGCGTCCGGTCGCAAAACAGAGACTCGGGGAGCTCTCTAGAAATGACCAGACTCAGGCATTGTAGTGTCCGCTCATCCTCGTGGTGCATCCGGTCGCAACTTAACGGTTGAGATTAGGCGCTCAATATTTGAAGCCAGGGATGATGTGGCAGCCATCCGTTGACCGAATGCTGGTAGGGTGCGTCCGGTCGATTCGACCAGCACGTCCAGTCGCTATGATTTTTACCCAATGAAGGGGTAACGGCTATTTTAGCCCGTGGGGCTATAAATAGAAGGGTTGGTCGCCCTTTGGCTAATAGCTTAGTAGAGCTGAGCACACTAGAGCCTTGGTGGCTTATGTGGTAGTGCTTGGGAGCCCTCTAACTCACTCTAGCTT
Organism: Miscanthus floridulus; assembly: GCF_019320115.1. Taxonomy (NCBI): domain Eukaryota; kingdom Viridiplantae; phylum Streptophyta; class Magnoliopsida; order Poales; family Poaceae; genus Miscanthus; species Miscanthus floridulus. The sequence continues at coordinate 83,571,449 of NC_089589.1, forward strand.
GATAGTGTTCATTCGATCGAGTGAGTGAGCGATTCTAGTGTGATTGTATTGTGAGGTTGCAACGAGTGGCACTAGGTGGTCGTCTTGCAAGACGGTGATGCTTGTTACTCTTGGAGGTTGCCATCTTCTAGATGGCTTGGTGGTGGTTTCCGTCGAAGCCCACAAGAAGCTTGTGCGGTTCTCCGGAGAGGAGCTTTGTGAGGGGCATTGTGCTCGCCCCACGAGAGCCACAAAAAGCAACTCTAGTGGAGCATGTCATTGAGCTATTCTCACTTTCGGGGTAGTTTCTTGCGGTGCCCGACGTGCGGGCTTAGTAGGTGATGCCAATTAGCCGTCGAACCATCAAGTGAGCGGTCGACACAACGGGGACGTAGCGTGTTGGCAAGCACGTGAACCTCGAAAGAAAATCACCATTTCAACATTGTTCTTCCTGTTGGTTTACAATTCCCTTACACAAGCTTGTAATTACTTTCATATACATTGTGCTTGTGTAATTGCTCTTGTAGATAGTTGACTTGTGTAGCTCACTTAGTTATCTTCTTGCTTGTATAGCATAAAAGTAGCTTTCCTTGCGTGGCTAATTTGTTTGTGTAACATTATTAGTCATATTACTTAGTTTGTGTAGCTAAGTATTTACGCTCTCTAATTTAGCATTGGTTGAGCATTGCTAGTGAGCTTAGAAGCTTTGTGCTTTTGCTTACTAGAATTATGTAGGAGCTCTTCGGTGTGCAAATTACTAGTGGCATATGTTTGTGTGACTTTGCTCATAAATTCTATAGGTGAGCTCTAACTAGCTTGGCACCTTAGTTGCTTAATTAAGATCTTTGCAATGTGCTAAAGAACATAGATAGAGGGGTGTAGTCTTGGCTAGACCGATTGTTTTAATTCTGCATTTATTTCGATTAGCCGACACGATTAAATTTAGAAAGGAACTATTTACCTGTCATCTCAACAAATATACTAATGTGGAGCAACATTAGATAAAAATAAAACTCATTTGAAACCTTCGTTGATTTGATTTTGGCGTGAAATTCACTTGTTCTCTCCTCATAGAAACATTGCTGCTAATGCCAGACTCGATAGTTTTCCTACCTTACATGTATGCATTCTTCCACTTTCATTCATTTATATATACTTCATTAACCACTTAATAATCGTTTGAGACCGGGCATGAAAGGTTCGGCAACATGTTTCCATGACAAAAAAAAAACGACCATCATATCCTTCCGTAGCTATCAAATCTCTTCAGAGCATCTTCCCCAGCTCACCATAGATTCATATTGGTCACTAATAGTACTTTTTACTGTAGTAAATTTGACTATATGTTTTTTTAAAAAAATCTTAGATACTTCAATGTATATAACATTAATGAAGTATGTTCAATAAAGAATCATATATATAAAAACTTGATATATCTAAAAAAAATCTTTTGTAGAAAAAAACGTATGGTTAAAATTGCTATAGTAAAAATTCAATCACAAGTAAACGAAAACGGAGGTAGTTCTCTTTTTATTTGGGAGAATGCTCACAAATACACTTCCCGAATACGTAGGGCCCACACGTCATATTGCAGCTTTTATTATTTTGTTTTCTTTTCTCTCTCAGCAGGGTCTCTTCTTCCCCGTCGCTGCCCGCCTCGTCAAAATCCCGCGGACGCCCCTCCTCTTCGCGGCTGCCGTGCCGCGCTCCCCTCCTCCTCCTCCTCCTCGCGCTGCTCTCGGCCGGTCGCCGCCGCCGCTCGCAGCCTCTTCCACAGCTTCTCAAATCAGAAGGAAACACAGGAACGACGGGTACGAGGGAGGAATCTGCCATCCCGTCTCACCGTTCTCCCCATTCTGAGAGGGTTCCCAGGACCTAGGGTTCGTGAGATCCAGCCCCAGGATGGATCCGAACCCTAGAGCTCCCCTTCTCCTCGCCGTCATCGTCCTCGCGCTCGGCGCATCCGTGGTAAAGACCTGGCCCGAGCAAAGTTCGGATCTTTGGGTTCAAGGTTCTTTGAATCCAGCTTGTTCACTGGCAAGATTGATGAGGGTCTTCTGCGTGTATCGTGCAGGCGGCGGGCGCCGAGGACGACGCGTCGGGGATCTCTCTGGGCCGGCGCGCTGGGGTGGGAAATCCCGATTACTTCGCGTAGCAAGAACTCTGTCCGATTGAGGATGTCGTTTTGGTGTCAAATTTGTCAATTTTGATGTCTGATTGGCGCTGGTGGTGCCGTTTTCACAGGGCTTCTTGCACGGCCTGAAGAAGAAGGACGCACTGGTGGAGGGCGATCATGGGGTGGCCCTTGACGAGGTTGGACCGGGGCTGTTCGATGCGCTCTTCGCCAGCCTCTCCATGATACTAGTCAGTGAGGTACTGATTAGTGGTGTGAGCTAGGGAAGATTTGAGATTGGGAAATGGCCTCTGTGTAGCTGCTGTCCTACTGCATTGCCTTGGCTGTGAGATTTGGATGTGTGGCTGTGCCTTCGATGGTGGTGCCACAGCACGGGCTTAACAAGCTGTTCAAAATTTTCTTCTGTGGTGATGTAGATTGGAGATGAGACCTTTATCATTGCTGCGCTGATGGCGATGCGGCACCCCAAGTCAATTGTGTTGTCTGGTGCACTATCTGCACTTTACGTGATGACGGTGAGCTATTTAATTGCTCTTTATCTATAGTAATTCCTGTTGCTTATGTGCTACACAATGCAAAATCAATATGGGAGTATCTGATACAAGTTAGAATTAAAAGGATGCATTTTCTAATGCCACTTATGTCTTAACTAGTTTGATCTACTTGTTTCTTTTATGCCCTTGGTATGTAACAATGTCTAGGTTCAGATATAAAATCTATCTGATGCTCAATATAGAGGTTTGCACTGTCCATATCTTAAGGGCGTTATTGCTATGTTCCATTTAACTTTGGTGCTTGTGCTAGTATTTAGTTTCATGTATGCCAACTCCATAGTTTTTATTTGTCTAAGCTGTTGCCGCAAAGTATTTCGATTCTCTATGCTGCTTACATATTTCGTTCCCCCCCCCCCCCCCCCCCCCCCCCCCAACAAGGTATTATCAACTGGACTTGGTAGAATAGTGCCCAACTTGATATCAAGGAAGCACACTAATAGTGCTGCTACAGGTACTTATGTTCTTTTAGTTGTGAATGCTTTTCATATCGTCATGTTGGCATTTATATTGTATATTACTGATGCAAGCATTATGCAAGTTTTGTGTTATCTGGGGTGAGAAAAAGATGATTATACTTCCCCCAAATTATATGGAAAGAATGGTGATATTCTTGGGCTAACATGCACAACTCAATTCATTCAAGATCCTACCTGGAAAAAAAAATCCTTGATCCTTCTGATAGGATAAGTCTCTGTGTTGGCTGGTCTTTGTGGGGCTGCAGCATATGGTCCTTGTGGCTGCATGGTGGTCTTGCTGTCCATCAAGGACAGCATCCTTGACTGGCTAGGACAACATCTTAGCATCTAGGATAGCATCTGTTTTAGGACAGCATCTAGGACAACATCTAGGACAGCATCTTAGCATCTAGGACAGTATCTTGGTATATGCTTGGCTGGCTAGCAGCCTATAAATATGTATCTTCAACCCCTCAGGTTGGCATGACATTTGTGTGAGAAATAAACCAGAAAATTGCCCCAACTCCTAGTGCCATTCTCTCTCGATGAGAGTAAGAATTCTGCTACTATCAAGAGTAAGAATTCAGCGACTAACAAGTGGTATCAGAGCCGTACTATCCTGTAGCCTGAGCATCTCTTCCTCATCTCCTTTCCCAACCTCGCAACAGCCCCAGCTGGGAGCAATAGCAGCTCCGGCCGCTCCTGCTCACTCCTCTCCCTCCGCGCTGAAGCAGCCCTCTCCCCACGCAGCAGCCCCCCTGTAGCGTGCCATGTCCGCAGGACAGTCTCAGCGCTCGGTCGCGTCGAGTACGCGGCGTCGGCAGGGGGCTGAACTTGCCGCGGCAGAGGAACGCGAGCGAGTGGCGGCAGAGACCGCTGCGGCGGCGGCAAGGGCGTCGAAGCTGGCAGCGGCGGAGCTGGCAGCAGCCAGAGCGGAGGCGGAAGCGGCGGCGGCGGCGGATGCAAGCGCGTGCGGCGGCAGCAGAGGTCGAGGTTCTGCGCGGCAGCATCAGCAGCTCCGTTTCTGCTGACGACAGCGCCGACACGGACCTCGAGCTGCTGGGGAGGGAGGCAACGCGAGCGCGGGCGGCGCAGGTGGGCAGCCGCGCACTGCCCACGAGCGTGGCGGCAGCCCAGACAGGCGCGGACGAGCCGGCGGCTCTCCTAGGAGGAGGCGCGCATGGCGGTGGCACTCCTGGAGGAGGCGCGCACGGCAACGGTGGCGGACGGGTCGATGGAGAGCGCGGCCTTCACAGGCAGCGTGGCTCTCTCCCCGGATCGGTATCATGGTTACCACGGGCTCCAGGCTGTTGTTCAGGGACGTCGGCCCCGGCGGTGGGTGGCCTACCCTCAGTAAGATCAACTACGTCGAGTGACCCTCAGTAAGACCAACTACGTCGAGTGGGCTGCGGTGATGAGGGTAAAGCTCCTAGGTGCGGCACATGTGGGAGGCAGTCCGGTACGGCGACGTCGACTACGATCCAGGATCGATCGGCGCTGGATACCCTCATCGCTTGCAGTCCCGTCCGAGATGCAGTTCTCGCTTACCAACAAGCGGACTGCCAAGGAGGCTTGAGACGCCATTGCTAGCGGCACGCATCGGCAGCGACCGTGCCCGCAAGTCCACACTGCAGGCACTTTCGCAAGGAGTGGGAGAACCTGGCCTTCAAGCCAGGTGAGGATGTTGATGACTTTGCTCTCCGTCTCAATACTCTGTTGCAGAAGATGGTGCAGTTCGGTGATGACACCTACGGCGAGGAGAGCTGTAGAAAAGCTCTTCCGCTGCGTCCCCGAGAAGTACAAGCAGATGGCTCGCTCGATCGAGTCTCTGCTGGATCTCCCCACGATGTCGATCGAGGAGGCGATAGGTCGTCGACAGCGATGAGCCACAGTCTCTCTCGGGGCCCATCACCACTGGCGGGAAGCTCCTTCTCACTCGGGAGCTAGTGGGTTGCCTGCCAAGGTAACCGGAAGAAGGGGGAGTCTTCTTCCGCGACAGGCGGCCGCAAGCGTGGCAAGCCGCGCAAGGCGCGCAGAGACGCCCAGGCCGGGGCGCGAGGACAGTGCTGAGGGTGATGCCCTGCGGAGGCGCCCAGGGCAGGCGCCGCCGGCAAGCACAAGCAGGCACAAGACGACACCTGCCACAACTGCGGCTAGCTTGGCCATTGGGCCAAGGACTGTCGACAAGCCACGACGCGGCCATGCCCATGTCGCACAGGCGGAGGAGCCGGCTCTGTTCATGGCACATGCAAGCATCGAGCTACCTCCAGCGGCACTGGCCGCAGCGGCTCTCCTCCACCTTGACTGAGCCAAAAGCACACGCCCTCCTCGACGACGGCTCCGGCAACGACAAGACTGACGGGTGGTGCCTCGACACCAGCGCCACCCATCACATGACCGGTCGACGGGAGTTCTTCACCGAGCTTGACTTCCAGCAATCCGAGGCTCCAGTCAAGTTTGGGGATGCCTCCTGGTGTGGAGATCAAGGGCGTCGGCTCCGTCATCCTTCACCGTCGTGTCTGGTGAGCACAGGCTGCTCACCGGAGTCTACTACATCCCCGCGTTGAGGAACTCTATCATTAGCTTGGGACAGTTGGATGAGAACGGTTCCCGCGTGGTGGTTGAGGATGGAGTCATGAGGATTTGGGATCGCTGTCGTCGCCTTCTTGCCAAGGTAGCCAGAAGCGCAAATCGACTCTACGTCCTTGACGTGCAGGTAGGCACAACCCCTCTGTCTCGCTGATCGTCGGGATGACTGAGGCGTGGCAGTGGCACGAGCGCTTCGGACACCTTCACTTCGAGGCCCTGAAGCGGCTCAGTGCCACGGAGATGGTGCGAGGCTTGCCGTGCCTCGACCATGTGGAGCAGCTCTACGACGTCTGCGTGTTGACGAAGCAGCTCCCCTTTCCCCAGCGGGCGAGCTTTCGAGTCAAGGAGAGGCTCGAGCTTGTGCACGGGGACTTGTGTGGCCCGGTGACACCGGCCACACCGGGAGGACGACGCTACTTCCTGCTGCTCGTCGACGACCTCTCCCGCTACATGTGGGTGATGGTTCTCGGCAGCAAGGGAGAGGCTGCGGACGCCATCAGGCGCGCGCATGCTGCTGCGGAGGCGGAGTGCGGCCGCAAGCTGCGCGTGCTGCACACCGACAACGGCGGCGAATTCACGACGGCTGAATTTGCGTCGTACTGCGCTGATAAGGGCATTCAGCGCCACTACGCGCCGTACAGCCCGCAGCAGAACGGCGTCGTCGAGCGGCGCAACCAGACGGTTGTGGGGATGGCTCAGGCCCTTCTCAAGCAGAGGGGGATGCCGGCTGTCTTCTGGGGAGAGGCGGTGGTGTCGGCCGTCTACATCCTCAACCGCTCGCCTACCAAGGCGCTCGACGGCAGGACGCCGTATGAGGCTTGGCATGGGCGCAAGCTGGCAGTCTCTCACTTGCGGGTCTTCGGCTGCCTCGCGTTCGCCAAGGAGCTTGGCCACATCAGCAAGCTCGACGACAGGAGCACTCCGGGAGTGTTCATCGGCTACGCGAAGGGCTCGAAGGCCTACCGCATCCTTGACCCAAAGACACAACGTGTGCGCACGGCGCGCGATGTTGTGTTCAATGAAGGGCGAGGATGGGCGTGGGACAAGGCGGTGGACGACGGCTCGGCTTCGACGTACGACGACTTCACTGTCGAGTACGTTCACTTCGAGGGAGCTGGGGGAGTAGGCAGCTCTTCTTCGACGAGCGCGTCTACCCCAGTCCCCTGAGCCTCCACCGACCTCGGCGTCTGCTACTCCGACAGCACCACGCTCTCCAGCCAGGACCTCGGCTGCGATAAGTTCTTCGCCGGCTCCACCACAGCCGGCACCGCCACGCACTCCTAGCACCGACAGGCACCTCTCCGGGCACTGTCTACTCCAACACCAGCTTGTGTCGAGCACAACCCGGTTGAGCTCGCTACTCTACTCTCCCACGACGAGGAGCGCATTGACACGTACCACGACGGCGAGTCGTTGCGGTACCGTATGATGGAGACACTTCTCGGCAACCAGCCGGTGCCGGGACTGGTGCCTCACGACCTGGAGGCACAGTTGCACCTTGCGTGTGACGACGGCGAGCCTCGGTCGTTTGCTGAGGCTGAGAGACACGCGGGATGGCGCGCCGCGATGCAGTTGGAGATGGATGCGATTGAGAAGAACCGCACCTGGGAGCTTGCTGACCTTCCTCGGGGCCACATCGCGATCACCCTTAAGTGGGTGTACAAGCTGAAGAGGGATGAAGCCGGCGCCATCGTCAAGCACAAGGCTCACTTGGTGGCATGAGGTTTCGTGCAGCAGGAGGGGGTCGACTTCGACGACGCCTTTGCTCCCGTGGCACGGATGGAGTCCGTGCGACTCCTTGCGCTAGCTGCCCAGGAGGGCTGGCGTGTTCATCACATGGACGTCAAGTCGGCGTTCTTTAACAGCGACTTGAAGGAGGAGGTCTACGTGCACCAGCCGCTGGGATTTGCGATCCCCGGCAAGGAGGGCAAGGTGCTCCGCCTGCACAAGGCCCTCTATGGCTGGCTTGCGGCAGGCACCGAGGAATGCCAAGTTGGATTCCACGCTAAAGGGGATGGGCTTCGAGCAAAGCCCGCACAAGGCGGCCATCTACCGACGGGGCAGTGGAGGAAATGCTCTGCTGGTGGGTGTCTACGTCGACGACTTGGTGATCACCGGCACCAAGGATGCGGAGGTGGCGGCATTCAAGGAAGAGATGAAGGCCACCTTCTAGATGAGTGACCTGGGGCTTCTCTACTACCTGGGAATCGAGGTGCACCAGGATGACTCCGGGATCATGCTTTGACAGACCGCCTACGCCAAGCGCGTCGTTGAGCTAGCCGGGCTCACCGACTGCAACCCAGCTCTCACTCCAATGGAGGAGAGGCTGAAGCTGAGCCGCGATAGCACGACGGAGGAGGTGGACGCTACGTAGTACCGGCGTCTTGTGGGGAGCCTTCGCTACCTCGCCCACACACGGCCGGACTTGCATTCTCCGTCGGCTACGTTAGTTGGTTCATGCAGCGACCGACGACGGAACACCAGCAGGCTGTGAAGAGGATCATCCGCTACGTTGCGGGGACTCTCGACCACGGCCTCTACTACCCTAGGTGCCCTGGGGCGGCACACTTCGTCGGGTACAGCGACAGCGACCACGCCGGCGACATCGACACCAGCAAGAGCACGAGCGGGATCCTCTTCCTCCTCGGCAAGTGCCTCGTTAGCTTGGCAGTCGGTCAAGCAGCAGGTGGTGGCCCTGTCCAGCTGCGAGGCCGAGTACATAGCGGCCTCCATCGCTTCGACTCAGGCGCTCTGGCTCGCTCGACTGCTTGGTGATCTACTCGGCAGAGACACTAGAGCGGTGGAGTTCAGGATGGACAACAAGTCTGCTCTGGCCCTGACAAAGAACTCCGTTTTCCATGAACGGAGTAAGCACATCCGAGGCTGTTTGGAGGAAGGGAGCATCAAGGCAAGCTACATCAACATCAAGGACCAGCTTGCGGACCTGTTTACCAAGCCTCTTGGTAGGATCAAGTTCCTTGAGCTCTGCTCCAGGACCGGGATGGTTCAACTTTCCCACAAGACGACGCATAAGACTTAGGGGGAAAATGATGGGATAAGTCTCTGTGTTGGCTGGTCTTTGTGGGGCTGCAGCATATGGTCCTTGTGGCTGCATGGTGGTCTTGCTGTCCATCAAGGACAGCATCCTTGACTGACTAGGACAACATCTTAGCATCTAGGACAACATCTGTTTTAGGACAGCATCTATGACAGCATCTTAGCATTTAGGACAGCATCTAGGACAACATCTAGGACAGCATCTTGGCATATGCTTGGCTGGCTAGCAGCCTATAAATATGTATCCCCAACCCCTCAGGTTGGCATGGCATTTGTGTGAGAAATAAACCAGAAAATTGCTTCAACTCCTAGTGTCATCCTTTCTCGATGAGAGTAAGAATTCATGCTACTATCAAGAGTAAGAATTCAGCGACTAACACCTTCATTTGATCATTTCCCTTAATATTATTGTGATGATAAATAAATTCTTCCCACTTGAACTGAAGACAGGCTATCTGAAACCTGTTCCACTTATGTGGAGATGCTGGAATTATTTTATTTGAACTGAAAATGTACTGAGACACGCTAATGATTGATGTTAAAAGCAGTATTAAGGTATTTGAAACACCAACCATTAGTTTGACTCTAAAGGCTTTGCAACTTGAGTGATTTTCGGGTATCAGGGCATGGGCATGGGAGTTAGGATACACTGGTAGTCCTAGTAGCTGGAATTGCCATGTTTGCATTTGAAATAATTTGGCACACTGACATGTCCTTGCCATTGCTCATGAGTGACCTCTCAAATTTGTTTACCTGCCAGTTTTGTACTTGTTCTTTGGACTACGGTTGCTGTATATTGCTTGGAAATCTGACCCAAAGGGATCCCAGAAGAAGGAAATGGAAGAAGTACGTGTCTTTTTTCCAGTATAGCCTTTGCTTATGCATATTGCGGCTCATTTGTTGTATTGTATGACATGTTCTTGTTCTGAACATGGGGGGCTTGGAAAATGTCCATTATTGTTTTGGTGTTTGGTTCTACTTGCTAGTCCATTACATCTTTCCTTGTTTACCTGCTGTTTTGGACATTTTGCCATCTACTAATATCAATATCATGTGGGTACTCCTAAAATAATTTTGTGTATGGTCAAAGTACTGGAAGGTTGAATGTGTGCATTCTAGAATGAGAAGCAAAAGAGAGACTGAGGGAGGTAGTCCAATGTACTAAAATAGAAACCATCATTGGTTTCTTGTGGAATCTTGAAGTACTTGAAGTACAAGTTCACTTATGTTTAAAGGAAAACATTATTGATCCCACCGTTAATCACTGGAAGGTCTCTTGCCGGTTCTTATGCTAAGTAAGAGCATGATACCTGTACTCTGTAAAAACTAGCAGCTGTATGAACTGAGGTGCAGGCATATGAACTATCGGTAAAAGCTATTGATGAAAATAAGGTCATGTAAAAGGTCCATTAATTTGCACAACTGGAAAACTATATGGTTATACCTTGCTTTTAAACTTCAATGTATGCTCTCAAAAGTGCTACATATCTTTGATGTACTTTTAGTTATGAATTAATGACATATATGCATGTGTGAGCAGGTAGAAGAGAAGCTTGAGTCTGGTCAAGGAAAATCAACCATCCGTAGGTTCTTTGCAAGATTTTGTACACCAATCTTTTTGGAGGTTAGTTTGTTACCTTATGGAGGTTAGTTTGTTACCTTATGGAAGTGTGTCAGATGCTTCTGTTGCTTCTGTATAAGTCAGTCCATAACAAATGTATTGTGTACCTGTGATATGTGACTCATTATGAGACACCTTGGGTTTAACATTTTAACTCTTTATTCTGGTTGCAGGCTTTCATCTTAACCTTCTTAGCTGAATGGGGTGACCGAAGCCAAATAGCAACAATTGCGGTAGGATACTGCTCCACTTACTGAAATTCTTTGATGTATCGAACGTTGTATTTTTCATCGAGGGCTGTGATACTATAGGAACTTGCACATTCATAAGCAAAAATCTGTATCTTACAAAGTTTCTTTACTTCTGTTATCACCATGCAGCTGGCAACACACAAGAATGCAATTGGAGTTGCAGTCGGAGCATCATTGGGGCACACAGTGTGCACATCTCTTGCTGTGGTAGGAGGGAGCATGTTGGCATCAAAGATTTCGCAGCAAACAGTAGCGACAATTGGAGGTGTTCTCTTCTTAGGGTTTTCTGTTTCATCCTACTTCTACCCTCCGTTGTGATGAAAAGGTACTAGCAGCTACTTCCACTTGGATGGTAGTCTTGAATTGTTTCATGTTCTGCTGTATGAAACATAGTAACTTCCCGCAGGTTGCTGATCGAAACAAAGATGATGAAGTAACCCAAATCATTCCAGCACGCCTCGAGTCGCAGGCTCCATGTAATGTACAGACACATTCCTGACAACAATGTTCTATGCCATGCTGCCTTCAGTCCGTATGTATAAGCTGTCTCATTGATAGCATGGCCAATTTTTTATTGCTTGTATCCAAAGTATAACTTGTACTATACGCTGCTCCAATCTCTTCACCAAGAAAAAGTTTCCATATCATTGTTTGCTTCTCTGATATTACATTTTTGTCTCTTAGCTTTGTTTCTCGATCGCTGAAAGGTGCTAAAATCATAGACTTCATCTGGGTCAGTTCTTGCTTCCAGGCCTTGAACAAAAGAGCTTATTGTCGAATTAAGCGATATAGGGCGTGTTTATTTGCCTGGACGTGGGGAGCCAGGCTGGGTCCAGGGATGCAGGCCCAACTGTTGCAATGCAGCTTGTTTGGTCACTCTTCCTATCTGGGCCTGGCTGCTGGGAGATTGTGTTTATTTGCCTGGGCGGTTGTTAGGAATCCCAATTGCCTCCCAACTGTCTAGTTGGGACGGTGTTTGTTTGTCTGAACAGCAACCACCAACACCAGATGCATTTCAATGGAATAGCAAGCACACATGATAAGAGCAGATGCCACAACACAATTATGAATGGACAATGAAGCTAAATAGAGCGGAGTTCAGGTACTTAGCAGTATCATTACAACATCATAAATTTGATATTACAATTACTAACTAAATGTTGTAGCCACTGCACTTCTTCAACTTGATCCACATCGCACACACCAGAGCACAAAGGAAAAAAATCACCACTGTCTTGTAACTGATAGCAGAGGAAGAAGATTTAGAAGTAGAGGTTGAGTTGATTCGTTGAGTTGAAAGCAGCCATAGCTTCGTCTACGAGTTGTACTTCTTATGCACAGATCCACTATAACCCAGGACATACTCACTGCACTCAGCTCAACTGGTGTACATAGCAGGTTGCTTTTCCTTGAAAACAACATACTAAGCACACATTGTTCTGCAGTTTTAAAACAACAAAGCCTTAGTCAAAAATGTTTCAGGTGCAATACACCGGTTTGTTCAATGAGGCTGTCTAGTCCAGTTGAAGTGGTAGACAAACTCAAGAAACAAACCGTTGGAATACACATGGTCAAGGTGCAGTAGACATCACAGACAGCTGTACAAATGCCTCAGCTATTCATGTATTGCATCATAGGCAAAAAAAAAGTATGTGGCCTCAGACTTTATCATGATTCAATACATTCTTATAAGGGTCACCGGTGGCACTGCAAAAGTTTCAAATAGAACAAAACAGAGGAGGGCGTAGTTTGTTTGCCTGGAGAAGCCAAATGTAGACAATAGAAAACCAAGGTCATGACAACCATGGAAGCATGAGAGACGTCCAACCCAAGCCATCAGAGCATCTGTGAGAGAGCAGTTGCTTGGGTATGGACGTCTCACATGTTTTGATGACAGCCATGAGAACCAAAAAACCAAGCATAAAGACAGAAGCATAAGCAGTGCCACCTCTATAAGCAGTAGGAAACCTTCGCAGTCAAAATAACCAAGTTCATGACAGCCATGGAATCGTGAGACACATCCAACCCGAGCCATCAACAAAGAATAGAAAGAGTTGTTGCATGGGTATGGATGTATCTCACGATTCAATGACAGCCATGAGAACCACATTCACCAGATCATAAGCAGCGCCACCTGTATAAATAATTGTCATCATTGGCCTCAAACATCAGAATCAACAAAACAGCAAGAAAACCAGCAAGAATACCAGAAAAAACACTAGGTCCAACTGATTACATTACAAATTACATGGCATGCAGCCACCAAATGGTTCAATAGTTCAACAGCCAAGGGTCCATGGAGCGTCCCCACATAAGTTCCCATTACATGCCAGCTATAGTTACCCACCTCCTCAATCATAAAAGAACCACAAACCCAAAAGTAGTGTGTTAGGCCGTTAGTGCTGCACAGCTAGAACACAGGAGCAAAAGTAGGCAAAAGTTAGTCAAGGAAAGTGGTGGAGGGTGGAGGAACTGCATATATATAATCCTCAACTACTTCCCTCCAAGTCCAGGGCAGGCCCTAGACCATCTACATGTAGTAGTGCTTGGCAAGGTAGGTCCTTAGCCACAGAACCCTGTGACTGTCAATTATGTTGACATAAGCAGTGGCATGTGTTTTGTTGTCCAGAAGGTGGGAGAAGGCAACAATGAGGGCTTCCTTAGAAAAGCCAGGTGAAAGGATCAAGATGCCCAAGAGGGGGGTGAATTGGGGTAATTCTAAATTTCTTTGCAATAATTAAGTCCAACGGTTAGCCCAATTAATCCCATTGTGCCTAGAAAGTGTTTCTATTGATCTACCGCACAAAAGTTTAGCAACCTATGTTCCAATCCTACTCTAGCATAACAATTCTATGAATGTAAATAACAAGAATTGAATTGCTCAAAGTAAATGCACTAAAGTAAAGAGAGAAGGAGGAACGCGGCGATGTTTTGTCGAGGTATCAGAGAGTTGCCACTCCCCACTAGTCCTCGTTGGAGCACCCGCGCAAGGGTGTAGCTCCCCCTTGATCCGTGCAAGGATCAAGTGCTCTCTATGGGTCGATTCTTTGACACTCCGTCGCAGTGAATCACCCACAACCACTCACAACTTGAGTTGGGTCATCCACAAGCTCCACCGGATGATCACTAAGCTCCCAATCACCACCAAGCCAGTCTAGGTGATGGCGATCACCAAGAGTAACAAGCACGAACTTTCACTTGACCACTACAAGCCTAATGAGAAGGGTGGATGCACACTTTGCTACTCTTGCTTTCACTAATGAGGGCTCTCTTTGGGATTCTCAAATCTCAATCACCTCACTAGGACATTGCTCTTCTTGGCACTCTCAAAGGTGTTTCTCAGCTGTTGGAATGAGCAGAAGTACCCCCTCATACGAATGGAGGAAGTATTTATAACCTTGGTTGAAAAACAAACCAGTTATGTGCCTTTGCGGGGTGACCGGACTGCTTCGTCATGTTGACCGAACGCTCCGGTCAGTTCTTCCCCGAACTCCAGTGTTGAAGTTGTGACCGGACGTGTCCGGTCACTGATTTTTCCTCTCTAGAGCCTTACTGGAGTCGACTAGGACGCTGGGACCCAGCGTTCGGTCCACTCACCTCTCAGCGTCCGGTCGCACCAGACAAAATCACCTTGATCAAATGAACTGACTAGACTCTGCGCCAGCGTCCGGTCACTCCGGAATCAGCGGCCGGTCAGCATTTGACCCTCCATTCACTTCCAACTCTCAATCATACGTAAATGAAGTTTGCTCCAATGGATCTAAGGACTTTTTAGGAGCTACCTAGTGCTAGATTTAACAAGTGTGCACCACACCTAACCCACTAGACTCACCTAAGTTAAGTTATCCGTCCATACCCCCCTTAATAGTATGGCCAAAGAAAAAACAAAGTCCTAAACTACTATAAGTGTCTCTTTGTCGGTGTTTTGGGTCCGGCGGATCCTCAACCGACTAGTGAAAGTGTACTACGTGCCCCTAATTCCGGATGGTGATGCAAAGAGACATAAGGTTTATACTGGTTCAGGCAATAGGTGCCCTACGTCCAGTCTGAGAGAGCGATCTTGTATTCCTTGCACCGAGGTGCTTGTAGTAGGGGCTTACAAGCTGAGCGAGAGAGGGAGCTAGTCCCAGGTCTCTACGTAGAGTGGCGTGGGTTGCTTGAGATGTTGATCTCTTGCAGTGAGAGAGCGTGTGTATTACAGAGCGTTGTGCGTTGCTTGCCCGTGTGAGTCTCCTCCCCTAGAAGCGGCCCTAGTCACTCCCTTTTATAGTTGAAGGGAGGCACAGGGGCGGTACATGGATTCGTTACGTGGCGTTTTGTGAGCAGAGGCGGTATGTCCGAGCCCTATAGCTCGTCACTGTGGCGCTTGGTCGGTGGAGCGGCCTTGTCCTCGGTGCACTAGAGCGACGCGCCGGTCACGCCTGATCCTGTGCGATGTGGGAGCTCCTACCGCTTGACGCTGGGCATGGTGCGTACTGCGGACGACATGCCGGTCCCAGAGTGCTGACAACGTGGAGAGCCGAGGCCTAGTCGGTGCAGAGGCTGAACCATTGTGGGGAGGCTCAGCGGGCGCGAGTCCCAAGGCTATAGGAGCCCGAAAGCGGATAGCCAAGGCTCGGAGCGAGCAGTTGGTCTTGTACGTTGATTCCGAGGCTACAGGGACCCGGACTTGACTTTCCACGCCACGCTGTCCTTGGACCAGGGGTTAGGTAGCACAGCACAGCACGGGTGTCAGTCATGGGCATAGTGCCGAGCACAATGGCCGGTAACCCCCACCCCGTCCTGTTTCGGACGGCATGGCGTCGATGTGACTCCCGTCTCGTCGGCCACTTCGCTGTATTGTGCCGCCGTTCGGCTGACGTCGCGGGAGTGGTTGGACGCGTTGGTTGGACGTGACGTCCTGTCAGAGAAGTCGGTCAAGGCGGCGGTGACGGGGTTGATGCCGAGCCAGCCTCGAGCGAGTCAGAGAATCGGTACCTCGTTCGAGGCCTTGCGGGGCCTCGGGCGAGGCGGAGAATCGATACCTCGTCCGAGGCCTTGCGGCGCGGGGCCTCGGGCGAGGCGGAGAATCGGTACCTCGTCCGAGGCCTTGTGGTTTCATTCTAGGCCGAGCCCACTTCGGGTGAGCCCGTATACTGTTCGAGGTGGGTCGGGCGGTCTAGCCGAGCCTCGGATAAGGTGGGGGTTTGCCGGTGGTTGTCTCTTGGCTTCGATATTTACAAGGTCTAAGCGATTTTTTCGGTTCTTGCTTAGGGGACCCATTTTTATGGTACCCGATAGTAGCCCCCGAGCCTCGGGGAGAGTGTGAGTGCTCTCCCTGAGGTTTTGACGAGACTTGACTCGCGGCATGGTGTTTCGTACTCGAGGCTTCGGTGGGTGCGCGTGAGCGCACCCGCCGGGTGTAGCCCCCGAGGCCCTGGAGGAGTGGATTTATTCCTCCAGGGGCTTTTCTCATGTTGAGTGAGGGGTTTTATCGCGTTTGCCGAGCCCACGAGTGCGAGTTCGGGTCGCTGGGCCTCGGTTTGGTTGCAGGAAGAGCCCTCGAGCCTCTGCTCGGAGCAAGAGGGCGATCAGGAGTTTCCCTGTCTTTTTTGTGCGGCCCTCGCGCATCCTTTTCGTTCGGAAGGAGGGGTGTTTATCGCGTTCGCCGAGCCCACGAGTGCGAGTTTGGGTCGCTGGGCCTCGGTTTGGTTGCAGGAAGAGCCCCCGAGCCTCTGCTCGGAGCAAGAGGGCGATCAGGAGTTTCCCTGTCTTTTTTGTGCGGCCCTCGCGCATCCTTTTCGTTCGGAAGGAGGGGTGTTTATCGCGTTCACCGAGCCCCCGAGTGCGAGTTCGGGTCGCTGGGTCTCGGCTTGGTTGTAGGAAGAGCCCCCGAGCCTCTGCTCGGAGCAAGAGGGCAATCAGGAGTTTCCCTATCTTTTTTGTGCGGCCCTCGCGCGTCCTTTTCGTTCGGAAGGAGGGGTGTTTATCGTGTTTTGCCGAGCCCACAAGTACGAGTTTGGGTCGCTGGGCCTCGGCTTGGTTGCAGGAAGAGCCCCTGAGCCTCTGCTCGGGGCAAGAGGGCGATCAGGAGTTTCCTTGTCTTTTCTGTGCGGCCCTCGCGCATCCTTTTCGTTCGGAAGGAGGGGCGGAGTATACCAGGCTACCCTCGGTGGGCGCGAGCAGTGACACCTCCAGTGAGCTGTTACCGGGTAAGTCCGAGTGGAGGCCCGTGCCCCATTCGATAGGGGTCGGCTAGCGGTATGGAGACGTACTCCAAAAGTACTAGAGGGCTTCTCTAGTGGGTCACAGGACCGTTCGATTGGCCCCGGGGGCTCAGTGCCTCCCTACGGTGGGATCCCATTCAGAGACCTCCCTACCGGTCTCGGACACGACTTAGGGCATCCCAAGCAATTGCTTGCTTGGGCCTCGGCCATGTACGGGCTCGCCCATAGTCATCCCTGACTCTGTTTGTCCTAGGGCGGCTATCGAAGCCCTCTGGGGCCCAGCCTTCGAACCCCTAGACCGTAACGGGCTCGGTGCCCAGTTCCTTAGTCTGAAAGGAATCGGGTGGGGGATATTCCCTTCCCATCGGCTGACGACGGCGGGTGCGCTTTTTTGAGGCGGTTCCTTGGGGAGACGGAATGGCGCCTGCCGTTGTTGTGGTCGGATGCGACGCGATGTCTGTGGACGGGATGTTACTGTGTGCGGTTTGGTCGCATGGGCGGTTTGGTCGGATCCAGATTAACTGCGCTAGATCTGAGGGAAATTTTCTCAGTTTTGTCGCCCGCCTGTTTCGCCCTCCTCCCTCATAAATACATGATGAGCCGCGCCCCGCTCCTCCTTGCCTTTTCCGCCTGCGTTCGCCCCTTCTGCCCTCGAGCGGTTGCTAAGAACAGAGGAAGAGAGCGCCGGGGAGAAGAAGGGAGAAGGGGGAGGAAAGGAGAGAGAGAGCGAGAGAGATAGCGAGAGCACGCCTTACCGCCGTAGCCACATTTTCCACCGTACCCATGGCCGGCGGCACTGTTGTCCTCCAGGCAGATCCTTGGGGTCGAGTCAGGTAGCTCCCTCGAGAGCCGCTTGATCGCGTTGAGCGGCCGAGTCCCTGAGCGGCTCCGGGGGGCGCTGCATATGGGCGTCAAGCGCACCCTGGCCGTTGTCTCCTCGCACTACGCCGGCATCGACCTCGAGGCCATCAGCGGTGGTTACGTCGTGGCTGAGGATGATGAGAAGGTCGAGGAGGAGGTCATGAAGCTAGTGGAGGCGGCTGAGGCCCCTGGCACGGCACTGGCCAGGTTGTTCAAAGAGGAGGTGGTTCCTCCTACGCCGACCGCTGACGCTGGCGACCTTGAGTTTTGACCTAGGCCAAAGGGGCCATGTAAATAGATTAGGACTTACATCATTATACTATGACGCTTGTGGCCGTCGAGGCCTTTTAAAGTACTTGTGTGTATATGCTTTTTAATCGTTTTTATTGTATTTCCGAGCCTCTGCCCTCTGTCTCGTCTTTGAACATATCTCTTGCAAAAAACTTCCTCGGAGCCTAAGCTGCCCTTCATGTAAAAGGTGGTGAGGGAGTTGCCATAGCCCAGAGGCGTAGGCCGTCTCGCGGCTCGACCGACCTTTTGGCCCTGAGACAGACTTTCGGTCCTTAGGTTTTTTACAATCGATTTGTCAGAGTACGCGAGAGAGTTTGGCGTAGAATTTTTTTTCAAAAAACGACTAAAAACGGTGTCTAGGACTTAGGGGGGGTGCCCCCTTCTAGCCCCCGAGGGAGGCTCGGTTCTGCAGAGGCAGAGCCGAGTCTTGTTCGAGCCCCGCGGTGGGCACCTCTGTAGAGGTAGAGCCGAGTCTCCCTTATAGCGTTATCGTAACGCCGATCCCCCATCGATGGGCTCGGGGGGTTTCTCAAAAAATTAGAACAACTAAAGAGCGCTTCTTTATTGTATTTCGAGAAACAATGTATATAATGCTTGGGAATTTAAGAGTACAAGCGACGTAGCTGTTCTATGTTCCAAGCGTTGGTGAGGATTTCGCCCTTCTCGTTGGCTAGCTTCCCCTGGCGACCCCTTTTCTTTTTCTTGGGGAGGTGGGGGGGGGCGAGGCCCCGGGGGCCTCATCCCTCTGCTTCCCCTTGGCGTCGTTGTCGGGGAAGATGGCCCCGACATCCTCTTCGCCCGAGGCGAAGTTGGTGGCGATGTCGAGGAGCGCAGCCGCCGTGGCCGGTACGTTCCGGCCTAACTCTCGGACTAGGTCTCGGCAGGAGGTGCCGGAGAGGAATGCCTGGACAATTTCTGAGTCGCCGACGCTGGGCAACTCGGTGCATTGCTTGGAGAAGCGTTGGATGAAGACTCGAAGAGACTCGTTCGGCCTCTGGCGACAACTCTTGAGGTCCCAGGAGTTCCCACGGCACACGTATGTGCCCTAGAAATTCCCGACGAAGACCTTTACCAAGTCGCGCCAGTTGTTGATCTGCAAGGGAGGGAGGTGTTCGAGCCAGGCTCGCACCGAGTCTGACAGGAACAAGGGGAGGTTGCGGATGATGAGCAGGTTATCGTCTGCGCCGCCTAGCTGACAAGCCAGGCGGTAATCGGCCAGCCACAGCTCAGGGTTGGTCTCACCGCTGTACTTTGAGAGGTTGGCCGATTGCCGAAACCGGGCCGAGAAGTGGGCGTCACGGATGGCCTTGCTGAAGACTCGAGGGCCAGGTGGCCCAGGAGAAGGACTGCGGCCCTCCCCACTATCGTAGCGACCGCCTCGGTGTGGGTGGTAGCCTCGGGCGGGCCCATCGTTGTCATGGTGCCGTCACCTGCCGACCACATCGTGGTCGCCTTGCGCCTCGCGTCGGTCACCGAGGCGGTCATGCACCGAGGGGGCCTTGTTGGCTTTTGGTGCCCGAGCAGGCTCGGGATGAACCGAGGCCTCTCTATCCTGCCGAGGCGGTGCCGTGGGTAGTTTCGAGGCGCCGCTGTGCCGTCGAGAGGTAGAGGGCTCGGGCATTGTTCGGAGTAGCATCGCTGCTGCCGCGACGTTCTGGCTAGCACGATTGAAGATAGGGGGTTGCTCGCCCCCTTCATCGTTGTTGATGCGGTGGTTGACATCGCGAGCCCTCCGCCGAGCTGCTCCACCATCACCGCGACCCCGCTGCTCTTGCTCGAGAGTGTCTCGGAGCTGCTGCAGAAGGAGTCGGTCTTGTTCGACCTTGGCCTGAAGCTCACAGAGCTGCTCCTGGTCTAGGCGTCGAAGTTCCTCGGGGGCGGGGTTCTCGTTCCGCACTGCCGGGGCTCGACGTGTGGAGGTGTGGGGTCGCCTGCCCCCTCGCGGGGCGAGAAGCGACTGCCTGCCCCTTCGTCCTCATCGCTCGCGCTCGGCATCCCGAGCTCGACGTTGAAGCACTCACGAGTGGGATCGTAAGTGTCTTTGTCATCGGAGCCGGAGTAGCCGAAGCAGTAGTTGCTCGCGGCCATGAAGCGGCGCATGGCTTTAGGGTCGCGAAGCCCAGAGAAGTCCGCTCCGGCCCACGCCTCGTCCTCCTCTGAGGAGTCAGCGTGGGTGTGGGTCGAGGTTGTGGCGATGAGGTCGAGGGCGAAACATTGGTGGCGTCCTAGGGGCTCTGCGTGAGCAGAAGCATAGGCGGAAGCGTAGGCGGCGGCATTGTCCAACCCGAAGGGGTACGGGGATGGTGTCGTCGCCGGGCTCTGCCCCGCCAGAGTCGACTCCTCAGGAGGTGGCGGGGTAGAGCTTGATGATGGGGCGTTGCTGCGTGCCACAGGCGTCTTTCCCTTGCCTAGGCTTAAGCTAGACAGGTCCCCAACCAGGGACTTTGTACCAATAGCTGGGTATGGGATACTGGTGGAGCGCGGTGCGTCGCCCTGAGCTCATGTGGTGTCAGGGTGGTCCCACCCGCGTCGTGCCTGGCGAGCGCGACGAGAGCAGGGGCCCAGGCGTCGCCTGTGCCTAGGCTGCTGGTGCGTGATGTCATCGTCGGTCGATGGGGCTCTGGGTGGGAGGAGTACCATATCGTACTCACATCCTAGAGACATGAACTCTAGGCTCCCGAACCAGATCACCGTGCCGAGACGCAGTGGTCGCACGGGGTCTGCCATCCAGAACTTGTTGGGATGACTAAGCTGACACGCAGTATGGCCCCTACCTAGCGCACCAACTGTCGGTGTTTTGGGTCCAGCGGATCCTCAATCGACTAGTGAAAGTGTACTGTGTGCCCCTAATCCCGGATGGTGATGCAAAAAGACATAAGATTTATACTGGTTCAGGCAATAGGTGCCCTACGTCCAGTCTGAGAGAGCGATCTTGTATTCCTTGCACCGAGGTGCTTGTAGTAGGGGCTTACAAGCTGAGCGAGAGAGGGAGCTAGTCCCAGGTCTCTGCATAGAGTGGCGTGGGTTGCTTGAGATGTTGATCTCTTGCAGTGAGAGAGCGTGTGTATTAAGAGCATTGTGCGTTGCTTGCCCGTGTGAGTCTCCTCCCCTAGAAGCGGCCTTGGTCACTCCCTTTTATAGTTGAAGGGAGGCACAGGGGCGGTACATGGATTCGTTACGTGGCGTTTTGTGAGCAGAGGCGGTATGTCCGAGCCCTGTAGCTCGTCACTGTGGCGTTTGGTCGGTGGAGCGGCCTTGTCCTCGGTGCACTGGAGCGACGCGTCGGTCACGCCTGATCCTGTGCGACGTGGGAGCTCCTACGGCTTGACGCAGGGCATGGTGCGTACTGCGGATGACGTGCCGGTCCCAGAGTGCTGACAACGTGGAGAGCCGAGGCCTAGTCGGTGCAGAGGCTGAACCATTGTGGGGGGCTCGGCGGGCGTGAGTCCCAAGGCTACAGGAGCCCGGAAGCGGATAGCCGAGGCTCGGAGCAAGCAGTTGGTCTTGTACGCTGATTCCGAGGCTACAGGGACCTGGACTTGACTTTCCACGCCACGCTGTCCTTGGACTAGGGGTTAGGTAGCACAGTGCAGCACGGGTGTCAGCCGTGGGCATAGTGCCGAGCACAGCGGCCGGTAACCCCCGCCCTGTCCTATTCCGGATGGCATGGCGTCGATGTGACTCCCGTCTCGTTGGCCACACCGCTGTATCGTGCCGCCGTTCGGCTGACATCGCGGGAGTGGTTGGACGCGTTGGTTGGACGTGACATCCTGTCAGAGAAGTCAGTCAAGGCAGCTGTGATGGAGTTGATGCCGAGCCGGCCTTGAGCGAGTCGGAGAATCGGTACCTCGTCCGAGGCCTTGTGGGGCCTCGGGCGAGGCGGAGAATCGGTACCTCGTCCGAGGCCTAGCGGTGCGGGGCCTCGGGCAAGGCGGAGAATCGGTACCTCATTCGAGGCCTTGTGGTTTCATTCTAGGCCGAGCCTGCTTCGGGTGAGCCCGAATACTGTTCGAGGTGGGCTGGGCGGTCCAGCCGAGCCTCAGATAAGGTGGGGGTTTGCCGGTGGTTGTCTCTTGGCTTCGATATTTACAAGGTCTAAGCGATTTTTTCGGTTCTTGCTTAGGTTGTACAGCTCCTTGGCATTAGTAGGGTTATGTCTAGGATCATACTTAGACAGGTGATACCTCACAACCCTGTAAAGAGGCAAGAACCTAGGTCTACAAGCATAACCATCATCCACTAGATAGAATTTCCCTACAGGACAGTGGTGGATTGTCCTACAAGACAAAATTTTATGGTTTAAGATGAAATAGGCAGCTATGGGTAATGATGTTACCTTTAGGAACCCTCAGCCCCCCATCTCTCTCTATGGCATCAGCTAGAAACAATGCATCATGAGCTAACCCCTCCCACCTAGACAAAACATATGTGAACTTGAGATCAAAATCAACAGCTACCATCACATTGTGTGTACAGCTGCCTTTCCTACCCCTGAAGGGCCCCTACATGTGCCTGGGCACCCTTGCCAACACATGGGTGCCATCAATTGCACCTATACAGTCCTATGAGTCATGATGAAACATAAGAACTCTTATGTAAATAAGACCCTAAACCCAAGATAATGTAACCTAGGTAAACAATAGTTACCTTGAAAAAGGGTTCCATCTATGACTACCCAAGATTTTGGGATGAATTGAACCAGTTGGTGGTTTGATCATCTCAGCCCTTAGTTCCCCAACAGCATATAGAACCTGGTGGAAGTGTCTGCTAACTGTCTCTATAGATCTCCTAAAGCTCTGATGGACAACTCTAAACCTCTGATTGTGCCCAACCACATGGAGAAACATGGCAACTTGTAATGGAGACGGGGATCCCGATCTTCCGTCAGGTGATGGTAACTATCGTTGTGGCGGAGAATGACACATCGATCCGGCTTCAGATCGAAAGATCAAACCCTGCAATCTTAGCACCACAGCTCCTCTGGTTATCAACCAAGTCACGGACCAGGTTGACCTCGCCAAGAAGGCTAATCCCAGCCTGCGCAACGAAGAACACAAGCAAGAACAAGAAAGAAAGCAACCAAATTGCAGATGAATGATTAATCTCACGAGTTGGGGTCTCACAAACCGATGAACGGCGAAACTGTTCTTGACAGATTAATCTA
Organism: Miscanthus floridulus; assembly: GCF_019320115.1. NCBI lineage: Eukaryota > Viridiplantae > Streptophyta > Magnoliopsida > Poales > Poaceae > Miscanthus > Miscanthus floridulus. Next base: position 83,594,611 of record NC_089589.1, read on the forward strand.
AGCAAAACCCGAACCCTAATGGAGGGGTGGCGGCTGTTTATGAAGACTCTAGGGTCGTGCAAGACCCCTGGACGCGCCCCTAATGGGCCCAAACTTGATACATAGTCCAACGGATCAAAAGATGGTGTCGCAGCACCCTGGCAGATTCTGGATGCTGACTTGTTTCGACGATTCCCGTTGATTCCGAACAGCTTTTGATGTGAAACCACTTGGATTGGCTTCCTTATCAAATTATCTTTCCATCCATATGTGGATCATCGAAAACGGAGTCCGGATGCGTCTTGGGCGACCAGTTTAAGGCAGACTGGTCCTAGAGGCCGAGGCAGACTCGAATTCTTGTTGGACTGGGCCTCCGGCTTGTGTTGGACGTCCTTGCTGGTCATCATCACCTCAACCACTTCCTCTAAGTCCTTCATGACCCTCTCCAATGTTCCTAAGCAAGATAACATCATTAGGTAGTAGTCTATTCTCAAAAGTATGAAAAGTATCGCTTAAGAACGAGCTCACCTCTAAATTGAGTTGTCGCTTTCGAGCCCGGATCATTGGACCTTGCATGACAGTTGGAGGATCAGCTGGTACATCCGAAGGAGTGATGTCCTCATCATCCTCCCCCTCTTGAATTGGAGTCGTCCTCGACTCAAGCTCATCTTCTTCTCCCAAATAAGGTTTCAAATCTGCAATGTTAAATGTGGGACTAACCCCGAACTCAGGTGGCAACTCAAGTTTGTATGCATTATCATTTATTTTTTCAATAATCTTATAAGGACCAGCTGCTCTTGGCATTAATTTAGACTTACGCAGCTCAGGAAATCTATCTTTTCTCAAATGTAACCAAACCAAATCACCCAGTTCAAGTTTAATCTCTTTTCTACCTTTACTACCAGCAATTCTATATTTTTCATTCATTCTTTCAATATTTACTTTAGTTGTTTCATGCAACTTACGAATAAAATCAGCACGCTCTCTAGCATCACTATGTATTCTCTCAGTGGTAGGTAAAGGCAAAAGATTAATAGGAGCACGGTGGTTAAAACCATACACTACCTGAAAAGGACTTACCTTGGTGGTTGAATGTTCCGCCCTGTTATATGCAAACTCCATATGCGGCAAACACTCTTCCCACATCTTCAAATTGCGCTTCAAAATGGCTCTCAACAAGGTGGACAATGTTCGATTCACAACCTCAGTTTGCCCATCAGTTTGGGGATGACATGTTGTAGAAAATAGCAGCTTGGTCCCCAATTTATTCCACAACGTGCGCCAAAAATGACTCAAGAATTTTGCATCGCGATCTGAAACAATAGTAGAAGGCATACCATGCAAGCGAATGATTTCTTAAAAGAAAAGGTCAGCAATATGAACAGCATCGTCGCTCTTATGACAAGGAATAAAATGTGCCATCTTAGAAAAACGATCAACCACCACAAAAATACTATCCCTCCCCCTCTTAGTCCTTGGCAAACCCAATACAAAGTCCATAGATATATCAGCCCAAGGAGTAGAAGGAACAGGAAGAGGCATATACAAACCATGTGGGTTCAACCGCGACTTTTCTTTTTGACATGTGGTGCACCGAGCCACGTACCGCTCCACATCACGCCTCATCCTAGGCCAAAAGAAGTGTGTGGACAACACCTCCTCCGTCTTCTTGGCACCAAAATGTCCCATCAATCCGCCTCCATGTGCCTCCTGCAACAACAAAAGACGAACGGAACCAACTGGAATGCATAGACGGTTAGCTCTAAACAAAAACCCATCATTGATCATAAACTTATTCTATGCACGTCCCTCTCTACAATTAAGCAACACATCCTTAAAAATAGGATCAAGCGCATATTGTTCTTTAATGGATTGAAGACCAAAAATCCGGCAATCAAGTTGGGACAACAATGTATATCTTCTAGACAAAGCATCAGCAATCACATTATCCTTCCCTTTCTTGTGTTTGATAATATAAGGAAAAGATTCAATAAATTCAACCCATTTAGCATGCCTACGATTCAGATTATTTTGAGAGCGAAGATACTTAAGCGATTCATGATCAGAATGAATAACAAATTCTTTAGGCCACAAATAATGACACCACGTCTCCAAAGAACGACAAGTGCATACAATTCTTTATCATACGTGGAATAATTAAGAACAGGACCATGCAATTTTTCACTAAAGTAAGCAACTGGTTTACCATCTTGCATCAAAATACCACCAATGCCAACTCCACTAGCATCACATTCTAGCTCAAAAGTCTTACCAAAGTTTGGAAGTTGCAGCAATGGTGCGTGTGTAAGCTTGTCCTTCAAAGTGTCAAAGGACTCCTCTTGTGCCTCTCCACAATGAAATACCACTCCTTTCTTCGTCAACTCATGCAATGGGGCAGCAATGGTGCTAAAATCTTTGACGAAGCGGCGGTAGAATCCTGCAAGACCAAGAAAACTCCTCACCTGTGTGACGGTTTGGGGAACCGGCCAGCTCTTTATGGCTTTAATTTTCATCTCGTCCACCTCAATTCCCTGTGGAGTTACAACATAACCAAGAAAAGAAACTCGATTCGTGCAAAAGATGCACTTCTCAAGGTTACCAAATAGACGCGCATCACATAAAGCATTAAAAACAGCACGCAAGTGATCCATATGTTCATCAAAAGACTTGCTGTAAATCAATATATCATCAAAGTAAACTACCACGAAATGTCCAATAAAAGCTCTTAAAACCTCATTCATTAAGCGCATGAAAGTGCTAGGTGCATTTGTCAAACCAAAAGGCATTACTAACCACTCATACAACCCGAATTTAGTTTTAAACGTAGTTTTCCATTCATCTCCAAGTTTCATTCTAATTTAGTGGTAGCCACTTCACAAGTCAATCTTAGTGAAAATTATAGAACCACACAACTCATCTAGCATGTCGTCTAGCCTAGGAATAGGATAACGATACCAAATAGTAATATTATTGATGGCTCTACAATCAACACACATACACCAAGTTCCATCTTTCTTAGGAACCAAAAGTATAGGAACAGCACAAGGACTAAGGCTTTCACGTACATACCCATGGTCCAAAAGGTCTTGGACTTGTCGCTGAATTTCCTTAGTCTCCTCAAGATTGGTTCGATAAGCAGCACGGTTGGGCAAGGTTGCTCCCGAAATCAAATCGATTTGATGCTCTATCCCTCTCATAGGTGGCAGCCCCAGGGGTATCTCAGCTGGAAAAATGTCCTCATACTCCTGCAAAAGGTTAGTGACAGCAGGAGGTACCGAGCTAACAATATCATCAAGCGAAAACATAGCTCGTTTGCATACCAAAGCATAGCAAATATCATCATCAGAAATTTTAGCAAAGTCACATTTTGTTGCAAGCATAACACCACCCTTCAATTTAATCCCCTCAGCCTTAGAAATAGATGTAGACTTATCCTTTTTAGGTGGGAAAATAGAATTAGCAACTTGCTGATTTTCAGATTGAACATCATTGAAACTAGCAGTGTGTTCTCTATCAGCTTGTACAATTTGAGCAGGGGTCAAAGGTACCAAAGTAATTTTCTTTCCTTTATGCACAAAAGTGTATTTATTACTTCTACCATGATGTGTAGCATCATTATCATGTTCCCAAGGACGACCCAATAAGAGTGAACAAGCTTGCATAGGTACCATATCACAATCAACAGAATCAGCATAAGAACCAATGAAAAATGAAACTCTGCAAGTTTGTGTTACCTTTGCTTTACTAGAATCATTTAGCCACTGAATATGGTATGGACGTGGGTGTGGGCGTGTGGTCAAGCCAAGCTTCTTGACCAAATCAGAGCTCACCAAATTGTTGTAGCTACCTCCATCAATAATGACACGTGCTCGACGGTCGCTGATGACGAAGAAAATCTGGAACAAGTTATGGCGTTGTAGCTTCTCAGGTTGCTAGACTTGTGAGCTGAGCACCCGCTGTACAATAATGCTCCTATAGGACGTCGTGGCCTCATCACCAAGGACTTCGCCGTCCTCCTCATCTGTATCTTGGTCTTCTTCATTCTCAATGTCAGAGGTGCTGATGTAACCATCTTCTATAGCAATATATGCCTGCTGACTTGGGCAGTCCTTCTGCACATGGCCAATGCCATGGCAACGGTGGCACTGAATACCCGAAGTGCGTCCCGTCGATGCAATGGATGAGGAACTCTTGGTAGGCACCTGCAAAGAATTTTTACCTGAATCTGAAGGTCGTGTGGGAGGTGTCTTAGGTGTAGCAGAAACTCCAGAGGCTGTTGGTCGCTTGCTCGCTGGTGGAGGCGTCCGAAAAGTGGTTGGCTTGGTCAGCCCCGAAGATGGTGCCGAGCATGGCATGTATGTGCTGGTGCTGACCTTGCTCTTGCCCTGCTGTTCACACCCCTGCAATTCCTTTTCTGCAAGCATAGCAAACTGAAACAACTGGTTGACAGTGTTAAATTCTTTATAATCAACAATGTCCTAAATCTCACGCCTCAAACCCGAATAAAAATGACAAATGGCATCTTCGTTTCCCTCCACAACACTACAGTGCATCAATCCCTTTTGGAGCTCACCATAGTAATCCTGTATAGATTTATCTCCTTGTTCTAAACGCATCAATTTCTTACGCAAGTCTCTATGATAAGAAGGAGGAACAAAATGATCACGCATAGCTACCTTAAGTTCTTCCCATGTACCAAGTAAAGCATCCTGTGCAGCTAGCCCATTCCACCAAATAATGGCAAAATCCTTAAACTCACTAGTAGCTTGTCTAACTCTATGCTGCTCAGGTACAAGGTGGGCACTAAACTTTTGTTCTACCGTCATCTCCCAATCAAGATATCCCTCAGCATCATAATGACCCGAAAAAGATGGTATTGTGAACTTAATTTTAGCATAAGGATCATCGGGCACACGGTGATTATTACCTTGATGGTGGTGGTGGTGGATACCACCCATACCTGTCGTGTTGCGGCGAAGACGTTGTCGTAATCTCTCTTGTCGGACAGCTGCTCGACCTATGTTCCTGTTGGCATCATACACCGTGTCTTGACCATCGGTGTTGCTGCCGGAGACATCGTTGTTGCCCGCCACAAAGGTTTCCAACTCAGTAACCTTGTCGGTTAGCGTGGAAATTCACTTGTCCAATCTCTCCATGCTATTACCAATGTTGAGCTCAATGAGTGCGTTAGTGACGGCCTTCCTGACGGCCTCATTCATCCTTTTTTGGGCATCCTCTACAACAGCTTGTAGTTGCTCTTGACTGACACACTCGTTGAAACCCTTAGGATTGTTATCTCCAGTCTGTTCACCTCCTGCCATTGAAAACACAAAAACAGGAACAAACAGGTGAAAGTTATCCCTACCAAATGACTACGTGGTTGTAGTGGTGTCACTTTTCACAGCAAGTGGAGGCGTCTTACCAAGCTCTTACAAAGTTCTTACCAACACAAGCAGTGGGCGGTACAACCGGCGGCTGGTTCGTGATACCTGTGAGGCAGTGGTACCGAGATTGCAAGGTCCTTTATTTGTACTGATCTGAAGAGTTTGTGGAGCTTGGAAGGCAAACAAAGAGTAATATGTATATCTGACACACAAGTCAGTAACAGAAAGTAATACTAAATTATAGTCCAAAGTACTTGTTTTCGTTGCTGGTCTAAAGTGCTGCAAGTACTAGGTGTGACAAAAGTATGGTGGATAGCAAGGTGATAGATATGAGAAAAACAAGTATGGTGGATGGAAACAGCAACACCAACAAGGAACTAGACAGCATACGCTAACACAGCTCACTTTGGTCTTCTCTATGTGCTCCTCTAGATATTGTTCCTCTTTTGCCCCTCTCTTTTTTCTATTTTTTGGGTTGTCGTTGTTTTTTTGGGAAATTTCGACTTTTTTATTTTATTTTTTTGATATTTTTCCTTTACTTAGGAGCACAAAAGAAGTAACCACAGAAAATATGAGCTCAAACAAGTGTAAGACGTGGCCTGTGGAATTTTCAGAAAACTGGATCAAAATCGACAAAAACCTTGTGACCACGAAACGAGGATCTTGTGACCACTTTTTGAGCAATCTAAAAATTTTGAACCCCGACAGAGCGAGGGATGGACGGATCCGAAATTTTTTTCTGATTGATTTGCATATATGGAACGTCGAAAACAGAGTTCGTATGCGAAAACTGGACCAGTTTTAAGAATTGGCTCCGAATTAGAGGACAAAACGGGAACAATGTGTGCAAAATTGGTCACAACAGCCAAGATTTGATGGAAACGATGGGGGAAAACACACGAACTGGACTCTAACACGACCTAACCAGCAACAAGACCTGGACTAGGACAAAAACTCAACACGACGGACTCTGAAACTGAAATATGCAAAGACTATGGCGCGGAAGGTTCTAGGACAGGAAAAACGAGTATGGCACTGGACTATGGGATGAATGCAAAACACTCAAAACTAGGGAATAAAAGTGAACCTGACGGTATACCTTAGCTCTGATTACCACTTAATGGAGACGGGGATCCTGATCTTTCGTCAGGTGATGGTAACTATCGTTGTGGCGGAGAATGACACACCGATCCGGCTTCAGATCGAAAGATCGAACCCTGCAATCTTAGCACCACAGCTCCTCTGGTTATCAACCAAGTCACGGACCAGGTTGACCTCGCCAAGAAGGCTAATCCCTGCCTGCGTAACAAAGAACACAAGCAAGAACAAGAAAGAAAGCAACCAAATTGCAGATGAATGATTAATCTCACGAGTTGGGGTCTCACAAATCGATGAACGGCGAAACTATTTTTGACATATTAATCTAAGCAAAATCCGAACCCTAATGAAGGGGTGGCGGCTGTTTATGAAGACTCTAGGGTCGTGCAAGACCCCTGGACGCGCCCCTAATGGGCCCAAACTCGATACATAGTCCAACGGACCAAAAGATGGTATCGCAGCACCCTGGCAGATTCTGGATGCTGACTTGTTTCGACGATTCCCGTTGATTTCGAACAGCTTTTGATGTGAAACCACTTGGATTGGCTTCCTTATCAAATTAGCTTTCCATCCATATGTGGATCATCGAAAACGGAGTCCGGATGCGTCCTGGGCGACTAGTTTAAGGCAGACTGGTCCTGTAGGCCGAGGCAGACTCGAATTCTTGTTGGACTGGGCCTCCGGCTTGTGTTGGACGTCCTTGCTGGTCATCATCACCTCCACCACTTCCTCTAAGTCCTTCATGACCCTCTCCAATGTTCCTAAGCAAGATAACATCATTAGGTAGTAGTCTATTCTCAAAAGTATTAATAGTATCGCTTAAGAACGAGCTCACCTCTAAATTGAGTTGTCGCTTTCGAGCCCGGGTCATTGGACCTTGCATGATGGTTGGAGGATCAGCTGGTACATCCGAAGGAGTGATGTCCTCATCAACTTGTTCCTCAACTGAGGAACTAATTATGTCCAGAACTAAATCCCTCTCCCTAATCAAGTTGCACAGTGCAAAAAAAGGTGCTTTACTCATCCTAAGCATGGCTATACACTCAGCATCAGTTGATTTGTAAATGAGAGAAAGGTTCTTCTCGCTGTGCTCATCTGCTTCTAACCTAGGGCCATAAGTAATGGGCTCATCCTCCCCTCTACGCCTTTTCAATTTGGATGAAACAAGGGCAACCATGACAACTACCATGGCAGCAGTCGAAGAAGCCATGGCAGATCTTTATTGCTGCAAATCCATCTACATGCATGAATGAAATGTTGAATTCAGGTTAAGGCTGCCTTGTTGGCCTCTAAATGCATCACATTGCAGACATCAAAATGAACTAATGGACAGGGCTTCATGGCCTCGGCTGCAATGTGCAGAGCACAGCCACCTAGAGGCTCCACCTCAACATCATCGACCATAATAAACCCCATAAAATCATATCCCAAGCTCAAACCATGCTAAACAGTAAACCCTAGCTCATACATCTTATCACAATGAAATAAAAGCAAGGAAATATCATGGATTGGGACCAAGAACTCATAGATCCACCCAATAAACCACCAACAGTGGGATCCCAATCTCAGACCATGTCATAAAGTAAACCCTAGCAAACCCTGGCTCATATGTATCATCACAGTGCAACAAAAACATGAAAACATCATGGATTGGGACCAAGAACTCATAGATCTGCCATAGAAACAACGTTATGAACACTTTGACCGCCGAAAGCGGGTCAAGTGTAACCAACATTTCAAGATTTCAACTTTCTTTCGGGACGGAGAGGAAGCAACCGCCAAAGAAGCCGGCTGCTTGGGGAGGAGGAAGCAGATCCAACGAGGAAGGATGCGAAAGCTTGGGGAAGATGAAGCAGCGTCCACCACAGGCCCGCGTCTAGGCAAACAAACACCAGCAACTAGCAGCACCGCTCAACTTGAGGAAGAAGACAACGACGAGCAGCAGCACCCGTACGCTGGCGAGACGGAGGAGGAGGAGCTGACGCGAGCCACGTGAAGCCCGTCTATGACCCTGCCGCCACCACGCACCGCCAGATGAGGGAGGAGGAGGCAACCGCACCGAGGAGAGTGGTGACCGAGGGAGTGAGGAGCGGAGAGGAGGAAGAGGAAGAGTGAGCGGCGCCCATGGTTATAAGGGACGCGAACCCTAGCGGCAGGTGGAGGGGGAAATTTCCGCGTCGCGCACGAGACGGGAGAGGCCAGCCCGTGCAACCGAAATGAGCCCGCGAGGAGGCTGAAATGAGCTGCGCCCGGGAGAAACGAGGGGGAGGGGCGTTCCTCAGGGGCCTGGCTCCCAGCTGCTTTTAAGCAGCGTGCGGGCTGGGCCCTAGAGGCATCCAGGCAAACAAACAATGCCCCCTGCACGGGCTGGGCCTGGCTCACCCCCTCGTCCGGGCAAACAAACACGTCCATATATGCCAGTTCTGTACTGGAAAAATTGATCAAACATGGTGTAATCTTGCATAAGTTATTAACATCCCAGGACGTTATGTACGGGTGGCACAGAAACAGATGTGATTCAATTATGTTTGTCATGGTAGTTACATTCGCCCATGTTGTCATGAGTATTGTGTACTGGTGGTGACCATGGTCCTTTGCTCTTCTGTTTTGCTCTGCTGCGGGCAGTGTCAGCGCCTGAATGCACTTGCCATTATGTTGGATTCAAGTCATTGCAATCTTGTGATTTATCTCTTTTTTTAGTTCGTGAGTCTGGGGAGTTGGCGCCTGATAACAGCAATTCTTTTGTCGCTGTCATATACACCAGGTGCTTATCAGAAGATAAGATGGTATAGTTTGCACTACTCGTTTAAGGTGTGTTGACAATGTCATATCTAAACACCGGTTTATGTATAGAGTTTAACTTTTTATGTGTGTTTAATGATGTAGCAGTCTTCTCTTTCGCAAGTACTGAAGTACTCACACCTAAGCACTATGCATTGTACATGGCGTAACACCAGTACAACACTCTTTGCGTTGTGTGACTGGCAAATCTTCACTTTACATACCTCCCAAGATAGATGTGTCCATTGCATTTTAACTTTGGGACAATGTCGGTATACTTGCTCTCTTCCATTACAAATAAATAATATTTTTTCTATGGGCAGCGCTACCACCGCGTGCGCACGCGGATAAAGTCCCGCACGCATGCCTGTTCTTCCTCGCCCCTTTCTTCTTCGTCCTGCATGCCTCATTCTTCCTTGCCCCGCGCGGCTCCGGTCGTGCTCCCCCTGCCGCCTCCTCCCCGTGCCTCCATATCTGGCGACGTGCGGCCTCACCCCCGCCCCGCCCCCGCCTCCACTACCTCACACCGCCCTGGCGCCCACCGGCCCGCCGCCGGCAGTAGGGGCGGTCGCGGAGCTCTGGTGAGACCTACCACCGGTAGCGACGTCCTTCTTCCCCTCCCCCTCCCCCTCCCCCTGCCCCCTCCCGCATGCGGCCATGGCGAAGTCTGGCAAGCTCTGCTGAAGTCCGGCCATGGCGCCCGTGCCCCGACCTGGCCCACCTGCCTCTGCCTTTGTCGTCGCCAGCTCCCCTAAACCGTCCGCCGTCCATTCCCACTGCCTGTCCCCCCCGGCTGGCCCCTTCTATACCCGCCGGAGTTGGAGAAGAAGGGGCGGCACGCCTCGCCGGAACCCTAGGCGCCGCCGGAGTTGGAGAAGGCGCGGGCGCGTGGCGTGGTGCGTGCGCAGACGCAGGCGGCGCGTTGGGGAAGAAGGGCCATTGGACGGCCACACCCCCGCATCCGACAATGGAGTGTACGCGCCGAGACTTCCGAGCGTGCGCGCTTGGACATTAGCATTCCCGTTTTTCTACAGGGGAGGGGTCTTCCGGCCATAGAGAACTGACCTTTTTCTATACCAGAGCTAGACTAAACTTTGGGCTTGGCCATGAAACTATGCTAGTCCCTCTTTTTCTTTTAAAAGTGTACTAAATGTAGGAAATGCATTGCGAAGTACTTCACCCGTTTTAAGTTGTAAATCGTTTTGACTTTAGGTATAATTTTTTGTTACACATCTAGATACTAGATACATAATAAAAGCTATATATATCTAGAAAAATCAGAATGATTTATAATTTGGAACTGTGGGAGAACAATTTAATCATCAAATTTTCTTACTATATACAATCAAATTGTACAAAATCAATGTCGTATTAAAAGATTGTGAAATATGAATATTTTGATATAATTGTCATACACTAAATATGCGATATGATTTGATAGTAAAAATCTATAAAGTTTGACTATCTCTAATCCTAATGCGATGTATACAAAGGAACAGAGGGAGTATGGTATTTTCCTAATTTTGCCGAGGACAAATTTTGGTTTCGGGGCACCAATAAATAAACCCTATAATTTGCCATTAGGTAGCAAGACCACTTCAAATTTTGCCTGCAATAATAACTGAAAAATATATGAACATAGTGGCGGATGAGTGTGCCAAGGGAGGGGGTTCATTTTCCCTTTTTTCTCCTCTTATTCATCGCCCACCTCTTTCTCTTCTTTCTGTCTTCTTTTGGTTTTCTCCTTAATGTCCTTCATCCATGGTAAAGGGATTATAGAAAAAGCTCTCCTTTTCTCCTTCATCCATGGCCTGGCCTACACTACACAGGACTGCTGGAGCCCCGGCTGACTCGGAGGTGGATTTGGCCCTCCCTATAAGCTGTTGTTACTCAATGTGCCTTAAAAACAAAACAAAAGAAAAAAAGAATAAAATAAAAAGAAAGAGGTCCCCCGTCGCTACATACACGCTGATACATTCTACAGGTCATGAGCTACACAGTGGAGAAAATTAAAGCTTGAGCTTAGCTTAAATGCCAAGACAATCAAGTCATAATTGTAACTATTTCCTTGGAAACAAAATTGTAATATCCTTTTTGGCTAGTGTACGTGCCACCTGAAATCTTGTTATAGGAAACCACATGGGTTGACCTAACTGTTGAAGGAAGAACGAGCATTACGATAAAGGTCAGTGGCCTATATCGGGGCGCAAAAACATCAATGGCACGCGCGAATTCCTATGCGTGATGCACCTTTGGAAAAGCGCTGCCAATTTTCTTGCACATACATACTATACTAATTTGTGCTATTTTAATATTGTATATTGGCTCATCTGACAAAATTCATGCAATAGAGCGACAAGGCAAAGGTGCCAACACAGATTTGGGTATACTGATCCAGGGACTAAAGTCGTCACATCGAATATTTTAGATGCTAATTAGAAGAACTAAACATAAATTGACTATAAAACTAATTACACAGATGAAGGCGGATTCACGAGATAAATTTATTAAGCCTAATTAACCCATCATTAGCACATGTTTATTGTAGCATCACATTATTAAATAATAGACTGAAGCTTAATAGATTCATCTCGCAAATTAGTCTCCATCTGTACAATTAGTATTATAATTACTCTATATTTAATACTTCTAATTAATAACTAAACATTTGATGTGATATGGTCTAAACTTTAGCGGCTGGAACGAAGCAGCGAAGGAACCAAATATATTCACAGCTGATCACTACAGGTGTTGTTAACCCGGTGGCCGCCGTACTGGGCACCGAGCAGAGAGACTTGCAAGGACGGCAAGCTCTGCTCCCGTGATAACCAACTCATGGCCGCAGCTACCTCCATTCATCCATCCATCCCCTATAACCACCATAACCACCTCCATTGTTTGACTACCTTCCCTTGCACTCCACACCTCTCCTTTTCTCTTCTCTCACTACATAACACTGCGACTCTGAGCGACCAAACTCAGGCACTACTCACAATCACAACACTAGCTAGCTTGCTCCTGCCTCGACCGCCCTCAGCAAGCATGACACCGATCAGCGAGCAGCAACTCAACAAGGAGCCTGGAACACAATCTTCAACAAGCCGCAGTTCTCCAGTTCGAAGTAAGTACATATGCCCTTATCTTGCGCATGTATATATGGAATCCTTCCTATGAACAAACTTTTGGATATGAAGATTTGTAGCATCGGCTAATTGACAAGTGGGTTCCACATAAAGAGTAAATTTGCATGTAAATTAGCAATAGTCACCA